>NC_056737.1:804158150-804278570 GCF_019279795.1 Protopterus annectens | reverse complement strand
CCCCTGCGTTCTCTCTTTCAGAATCTCATATCACCTTTGGGGTTCACCATGGCTTCTGGCTAGCTCTAATAGTTATACTCTTGGTATTTGGTACCCCATCAACACAGTTTGAAGTGTATGCCATCACTACTTTAGTGTATTTATCAATGTTCAGATGCTGATTCACTGTGGCTGCCTCCTTGAACATATCCCAGTTGATTCTTTCAAAGCAGTCTTGGAGGGCTTCCATAGCCCACTTGGGCTGTACCCTGATTTGTTTCTTCATGGGTTTATCTCTAACCAGTGCAGGTTTGTAAGCTGGCAATAGCAAGATGGTATAATGGTCAAGAGTTTCCCATCTGTGAAGTTACACTGCCTTATAAAAACTGTTAACAAATATTGGTCCTTATTCAGGGCCGTTAAATATTTGGTAGACTTATTAGGACAGGCACCACATGTAGTTTTCAAAAAGAGTAGGAATGTCAAGAATATTTGTGAGGGTCAGAGAAATATTAATAGAAGGCAAGGAAAGGGAATGTTGAAATGCAGAATCTGCACCCAATGTAAATATATATTAGAACCAAAGGAAATTACATTGGGACCATACAATCTCATGTTAAACTGGTTGAAGCATGTAATTGCAATTCCACCAGAATGCTTTATGTAGCACTTTGTTTCCCCTGTGTCTCAATTTATATTCATAAAACATATTGTGTTTGAACAGTAGAATTTATGAGCATACTAATGAGATGTGGAATAAGAATACTAGTATGCAATATATAAATACTCTTTACCATGTCCTGATTTCAGTATGTTTAAATTTTATGTTTCTGAAAATGTTTGAACTTTCATGTAAACTGCTGTAAACCTGAATAGTATGGCTTCTGACTGTCTTATTCTATTGTTTATATAATTTCTGCCTTCATTTCAAACTGAATTTAAGGATGTAAAATAATAAGACCCCTAGAATGAGGTGGTGGCCTTGTCTGTCATTAAATTTACTTCACTCATTACTTCAGACTGCATTTATGCAACATGTATTAATATGAAATATCACTCCTAGATGATCTGGTGATAGGTGACCCTGGCTTTTGCCTATCCATAAAGTTGAACCCTTTTCTTTGCAAGCATATAGCATTATGTCTTCCCTCTTCCACCAGCTGCCATTTCCATGTTTCCCATTCCACATTAACTTTCCTCGGTTAGCTCACCAACTTGCCTGTATGATCCCTCATATGATAATCCCCTACAGTGGCAAAACGTCGTCCCTAATCATCGTTCTGGGCTCCTACACAGTTGCAGCTCCCCTCTTTTAGCAACCATTAGATATGCAAATACCTTTGTGTGACATTGACTTATTTGCATATTTACTTTGAAGTTTGCAGTTCCAGTGCACCTGATGCTCAGTCAGTAGAGTAGCTAGGGCTGGGTGAGAGGGACAACTGCCCCTGTTGCAGAGTGTTGGGGTGAGCGATCAGTTGATTTCTCTGTGTGTGGTTTAAACCATTGCATTGTAGCAAGCAGTTTGCTACAGTTTAAAAGTAAAAAAAAAAAAAAAATTCTGTGTAGCAACTGTTTGCTACATTTGCATCAAGCAATTTGCTACGGGTCTATAGTATAAACCCAAACACTTACCTTATCGAATCCCTAAACGTTGACCCGTCCTTATCGAAACGCGAAAACATTGAACGTCCAGAAGAGCGAAACCGGAAACGTCGAATTGTCATGGTTGGCCTTCTGCGGTGTAGCTCCGTAAGGTAAGTGTGCGATAATTGCGGACCTGAGGGTTAGGGTACGGGTTAAGTTAAGTGCTTACATGGTGGTATATGTAAGATTTAGTCTAGGGTTAGAAGTAGGGTTTTTGTTAGTGTAGGTATGTGGTTTATTAAGTTTGTTTGTGTAAGTAGTATGTAGCAGGCGGTGGGGTGGGACAAGTATGATAGTTCGACGTTTTGAATTTCACAGTTTAGGGCATTCGGTGTTTATGCGCTTCGATGAGGATGAGTCGAAGTTTAGGGATTCGATAAGGTAAGCATTCGAGTTTATAATCTAGACCCATTTGCTACAGTTTGAAAAGAACAATGTTTTTTAAACTAAAATGAGCGCTGTATTGCTGTGTGTTGGTAGGGTATAAACTGTTTGCTGCAGTTTAAAAGAAGAAATCATGTGGACCTGAATGGTTGATGTGCCAGTATAAGGAACATTCTTTTTTTTCCCCCTTTTCAGTGGAGGAGTTGGTGGGGGTGTTGATCTAACTGTAATAATCTGATCTTAAGTTGAAGAGCTGAGGGAGTGAGTCCAGGGAGATGGTTGAACCAGCTAATCTTTTTTGTACTTCAGTTGTTCACCTGCTTCTCATTGCAACCGGAAGATGTTCTTCCACCAGAATGTAAACAGGTGAAACTTTACCATATCTTTCACTGAGTGGTAAGCCTGCTGATCAGAAGAGCTCTTCTTTTTGAAGCTAAAGGTATTTAACTTTCCATCCAAGAACATTATGCACACCTGTGCTTTGATAATGCACCTTCATGCCTACTTTCAGTTGTTATGTTCTGCTTTTCATTGGAGGGCCAACTTATGGTTCTCAGCCACACTTTAAGGTAATTTTCTTCACCAGTTTTTGCCATTTATTCATCTTGTAGAAAGGCATTGCTTCCATCCTTAATTTTCTGTTCCCACCATGATCAAATAGTGCCCTTTTTTAACATATTTATGTGTAGTTTGTCTTATTTGGGCATAATATTCCCCCCGAAGCAGTTTTTCATTTTCCACTCAACAGCATGCCTTCCTCCATAATCTAAAACCAATCCCTGTCCCCTTACCTCTCCAGCCAAGCCCTAGTGTTATTCTTTCAACACTTAAGGCATATCCCTTCAGTCATAAATTATAGTGTAATACACTTTGCAGTTCTTTCCATACTGTGAATGTTACAGTTTTTTGTACCATGCAAGCAAATGTGTTGATCATGCCTAACAGTATTAAACTGAATGATACAGTTGTGGTGTCTTTAACTTGAGGCTGATGTGAGTTTTTTGGTCAGTCTACTACCCTAGTTAACAAACGGCAATTAAATCATCACTCGCTGCTAATTTGCTAACCCCAACCAAAGGGGGAAAAAGTGAACCATGTACTCTCCTGTCCTGACTATGCCTATTCCCGAACTGATACAGACCTAAAGGATTTTTTAGTTTTTAGGACAGAAAGACTTGGGCAGAATTTACAATGCCAGATACTTCCCAATGCCAACTATACATACCCATGACTGCAACCATCAAAAGATACTTAAGAGAAGATTGTATGTCTGATGCTGGGAAAAATGCTAAAATAATTCCATTGTTTAAGAGAGGCGAAACTCAAAAAGTTGCGAAGTAATAGACTGTTGCTATCCTGAACCCAGTGGCAACTTTGATTGAAAGGTACTGCATCTACAGCTGATTGGTTATCTAGCTGCATACAGCCTTCAAAGAGCTGACAGATTCATATTAGGGGCTGGATTCTCAAAACTTACTCTCAGTTAAGTGAGTTAGACTATCTGCAAATAAATCATTAATTCACACTGACCAATACTCTTCTAAAATTTGCCCCTAAATCTCAGTACTGAGTCTGTGAGGCAAAAGTAGCAGCAATTCTTCTAGACTACTTTACACCCTTATCTTGATGAACTATGCCCTGCTAATTATTAGGCTAAAGGAAGTTGGTTTTGGTAAGGAGGTTCTTCACTGTTTCGGAAGTTATCTTATGGAACATGCACACACAGTTTGTAGCTTGGTGAAACACTCTGGATCTATTATAATACACACTTAGTAGATATTCAGGAATCAAAGTTAGGAACCATAGTTTATTACTGTTTACAAGCAGAATGTTCCAGGCCATGGGAGGTGAACATCTTTTATAATAAGTAGATGACTTGGCACTGTTGATCCTTTTGCATAGTGGTGATTAATATCAACACATTAGCAGTTGAGCTACAGTATGGATTCTGTAGCCTGAAGCAGTTGGCTACAGCTTAGTAAACTTCTGCTCACTAAAAAATAAACAAATAAAGTAGTGAGTGAAAAACAATCTATATTGTAAGAAACTACCTGTCACATGAGTCAATGGCTTATTAGGTTGTATTAGTTTAGAGGTGAAATTATCTGTAAACAGTACCTGATAGCAAACTTATATTAAAAGGTCATATTACTTTTAACTGTTGAAGACTAAACAAAAGAAAATACAAAATCTGAGAAACTTGAAGCTTTTGATAAGGGATCTGGATAGCAAGATAAAAGCAGTGCAAATGTTTTTACTTCCCTTTTGTTTTATGTAGAAGTAAGGCATATTTTATCAACTAGCAAAGTTATGGATAATTAATCAAGAGTTGAAAGCATTTATTTGGAAAGGAAGTGTTAAGTGGAATAAGTTGATCCTCCCCATAGAATAATGTGCTTTTAGGATTACCTGACTTGAGTGGATACTTTAGAGCTATGTGGTTAAGGCTCATATACATAACAAAAGGGGAAGGTTATATGTCAATGTGGAAAGGGATGATGATGAAATGGGGGAGTTTTGAGACATAAGGGAAGAGTTGGATTTTGGATGCTGAGCCTTAAGGAGAATAATAAAAAACATGCAGAATATTATATTCTTAAAGTAGCAGAAATTAGTCTAAGAACTAAGCCATTACAAGAATGGAAAAAGGAGATTTTGCCAGCTGGGATGATTGCAAGTAGGGGTATAGAAAATAGGCAAGAGGGGTCTGGAATTTACTGTTGAAAACTGGCAAAGGAACTAAAGTATTGAGAACAAATAACTAGAAAAGGAAAGGTAATAGAGTAGGATGAGGCCAAGCAGAATTCTTGACTGCAGTTTATAGACTGCTATCCCTAACAGGGATAAACATATGAGTATAGGCAAAGAGAAGGGGTTAGGAGAGTGCTAGGTGAAAAACCAGCTATGGTAGAGTTTTAAGTTGAGTCTAGAATAGAAGCTGCTGCTAAGAAAGTGATAATTGCTAAGGTGTATAAAGTATAGGTGATTAAAAGAGATTGTGAACAGAGACTGGAAAGAGAATTTACAAAAGAACAAAAGGTAGGACATTTATATGATTCCCAAGTATATAACAAAGTCCAGAAGGTTCAAGAGTTGTGTTTGGAAGTGTTTACATAAGTATATTTATACCCTTAGCATATATCATAGAATTTTCTTAAGCTAGACAGTAAATGCTGGAGGTGTCATGGGAAAGAGAGGGGGAACTGGGAGCATTTTTTTTGGGAAGTATAATGTGTCGTCAGTTTAATAATTCCCTGCAGTACTCTGTCAGAAATGTTGTGGGAGCAATTGGCTGTACCTTTAATTTATTCTTTTGAGCTGGGACCAGGATATGAATTGCCTTGATATACTAAGGTCTTACTAGGTTTTATATAAAAAAAACAATTACTAGAAAATGAAAATCAAAATGTAAACTGACTGCAGTTCAAGTACTGAATATTGGAAAGGAGATAAAAGAATTGTAGATGCGGTCTTTAGAAAAGTTAGACTGACTTTAGAAAAGGAATGGATCAAACTACATAAAAATAAATTAAATTTATAGGAACAACACATACAGAATAATGTTCAAGAAGTGAAACGAGGTTTAAAGGAGGCTAGGAACGGAGCAAGTTATGTAATGTTGGAGTGAATGATAATTGTTAAAAAGAAATAAAACATAGGTGTAATTTATAATTCAGGCAAATGAAAAATGTTAATATAGTTTTTCTTTTTATTAATGTATACTTGCCAATGTCTTAAGTGACAATTTAACAAAGGCATTAAAAACAGAAACAAATGCATTTAAGTAGCTCTCCGCTAAATCAGACCTTTCCTACTGACAGTGGCTGAGGCAATTGTACTGACAAAAGTATTCTACCGACTGCTTGACTCTGTGATGCATTGGGTTAACACCGTAACTGAGGCCTGACAACCTGGGTTTGACTAGTAGCTTGTTTTGCTGTAAAGGCTTGGCAGTTTGAGTGAGTGAGTGAGTGAGTGAGTGAGTGAATGGATGGAACTGACTTTACTGACCTAGAGACAGAAAGGTAGCTAAACCCACTTCATTGCTTAGCCCAAATGACAAGCTGAGGTACTGCAGGCCGCAGCTGGGATTTAGTCACAGTGGCACCACTGTGCATCTTCTTTGGGTGTGTCATCCCACCGTGTAATCATTCCAGTTCCAGGGGGAAAAAAGACACTTTTTCATACTGCTTTTATTTTGTATCTCTTCATGCAAACTAGAGCTACTGGAAAATCTGTCTGCTATAGTGTAGTGCAAGTCATATCCTCCTTGGTGCCTCTGTGGTTTTCAAAAGAGAAAGGGGGCTTTTTTCCCCTACCTCCTATAACTACTATTTCAGAAGAGGGTGATGAAAAGAATTTGATCTGTATGTGGTCAGATTATCTCTGTCCTTGATTTGCATGCAAATTCTGATTATGCAGAGTTCTTTTGTGGTTGTCCCCCACCCCGCGAAATGGAGTGAGCAGATGAGTCTACTTCACTAATGGGGGGGGGGGGGCTGGTCTGAACCTGCTGGATGTCTAGTGTGCAGAACTTTGCTGCAGTATAGCTGGAGGAATGGACTTATGTGTATGATACTTGCATGAATCCCAGTAGTAAAGCAGACTGCAGAAACTGCAGCCACCATAGAGAAGTTATGGCTGACTGGTTTGGACTAACCTCACACATGTGATGACCTACTCTCAGCACCTGACAATCCCCTCTGGAAAGGAACAAATTGGCCTCTGGACTCTTATACCAATCAGAGGAAAAGTGGAACATAGAACTCCTGCCTTGGTCAGGAAATGATTTGGCAAACTCTCACTGCTAAGGATGAACTAATGGGTTTGTGTGGCACCAGGAAGGGGATAGAAGATAGTCATTGAGGTATCTAAAATCATTATTTCATTACCACGACCATCAATCACCTGCTTCCAGAAAACAGATGCTCCTGTGACAGAACACTTCTCTGGTCCTGTTATTGATCTGTTTGTATCAAATGCATTAAAAGTGCTGAATGCGTTCAACATACTGTTTACATGTAAGAATAGCAAATGTATAGACAGGTGTGCAAAAAACAGCTCTATTACCTTGACTATCTAAGCCATTTTAATTAGTTTAATTTACTTTTTTGGTCAGGATATTCATCCATGCATTGTCCATTTTCATTACAGGCTTGAGAGAACATCCAGTTTACATGTTAGTGACATTATTATTTGAAATATACATGTGTTTTTTGGCAAATAGATATTAAGCAGTATGATAGTATGAAATTGTGTATTTACAGTAGTGTAGTATTTATAGTCATTAGCAGAATCATGTGCAGTTATTTGGTGGTGGGCAGTTATTATATAATACACCATATGACACAGCAAAGGTAAAATCATAAGTAGTAATTATATATTTACATTTTGATGACCTCTCATAAAGCATTAGCTGCAGTTCCTCTAACCAGTCATGCCACACCCGTAAATTTCCCCTTGGTTATCTCTTGCCTTAATGTAGATATTTAGCTTATAATGACTACTTCGTCACCTCCCACTGGTTGTATAAGTTCTGTCCTCTCATCAGTCCAGCTCTTAGTAATACCATTTTGTAGCATTCTCAACATTACAAAAAATACGTACTAAATCACCATTGTCTGCACAATCTGAGCTGCACAGTCTGAAACAGATTAGAAATGTATTTATCCCTAATGCTTGTGCATTTTATATTAATAGCCCTTTTAAGTCCAGAATGAGAGTTATATAGTGGAGAATGACCAAAAATGCTCTGTGTCATGCCCAAAATTTCAAAGACGTGTTAGGTCTGTTACAATACAATAAACCTAAAAATACCTGCCCAACACAGAACATCTCAGTAAGCTTGGTCTTAATTGGATGTCTTATGTCTCAGTGGCCAGGTTATCACCATAGTTTGCCTTAAGTCTGTTTCTGAAGATCATAGATTCAGGCTGTGGAACAGATTCCCCATCCGTGTTAAACAAAGCTCATCCCTCTCCGTATTCAAGCTTAACTTGAATCTGTAGATGGGAAGCATAAAATTTACCCCAGGTCTGTCCCCTGTATTACTAATGGAAAGAAGCAGCTCCTAAATGCTCTAGCCCATGCATGGGTCCCCTCAAATTATCTATGTTATGATTCCAGTTGTTCACATTAGTAGTAATATAATTATCTACCATGCGATGGGTAAGGCTAATGTAACACAAATGTGATAGGTTAATTAGCCTTTCTGTGTTGGAGGGAAGCCTTCTAGTGTATCAGTGGGAGTGGTAAGCATTAGGTAACCTATCTACCACATAAGGAGTGGTTTCTGGCCCAGAAATTGTAGTTATTGGCCGTTTTGGGCAGTTTTTCCATCTCTCTCAACTTTCTGATTTAAAAGTCCATATTTGCACTTTTCTTCCCTTTCCGCTAACTAGTCTAGTCCAGATACATTTTTTCTGTATCCAGGATGGTTTGTAAGCTCCTGAGTCCCCCTAAGCCTTTCTGTGTTGGAGGGAAGCCTTCTAGCTTATCAGTGGGAGTGGTAAGCACTAGGTAACTTATCTACCACATAAGGAGTGGTTTCCAGCCCAGAAATTGTAGTAACTGGCCGTTTGGGGAGTTTTTCCATCTCTCTCAATGTCCTGATTTAAAAGCCCGCATTTGCACTTGTTTACCCGCTTTCCTGTAACTAGTCTAGTCCAGATACAGATTTGCTGTATCCAGGACTGTTTGTAAGCTCCTGAGCCCCCCCAAGCCTTTCTGTGTTGGAGGGAAGCCTTCTAGCTTATCAGTGGGAGTGGTAAGCACTAGGTAGCCTATCTACCACATAAGGAGTGGTTTCTGGCTTAGAAATTGTATTTATTGGCTATTTGGGAAGTTTTTCCATCTCGCTCAACTTTCTGATTTAAAAGCCCGCATTTGCACTTGTTTCCCCCCCTTTCCTGTAACTAGTCTAGTCCAGATACATATTTGCTGTATCCAGGAATGCTTGTAAGCCTCTTGAGCCCCCCAAGCCTTTCTGTATTGGAGAGAAGCCGTGTAGCTTATCAGTGGGAGTGATAAGCATTAGGTAGCCTATCTACCACAAGAGGAGTGGTCTCCGGCCCAGATTTGTGGTTTATTGGCCTTTTCGGCAGTTTCTTCCATCTCTTTCAGCTTTCTGGCTTAAAAGCCTGGGTTTGTGCCTGTTTCCCCCCTTTCCTGTAATTAATCTAGTCCAGATAGAGATTTGCTGTGCCCTAGACTGTAAGCTTCTGAGCCCCCCAAGCCTTTCTGTATTGGAGGGAAGCCTTCTAGCTAATCGGTGGGAGTGGTAAGCACTAGGTAGCCTATCTACCACAAGATGAGTGGTTCCTGGCTCAGAAATTGTAGTTTGTTGGCCATTTGGACAGTTTTTCCATCTCTTTCAACTTTCTGGTTTAAAAGCCCACATTTGCTCTTGTTTCCTGCATTTCCTGTAACTAGTCTAGTCCAGATACAGACTTGCTGTATCCAGGACTGTTTGTAAGCTTCTGAGTGGTGCCAGAGTCTGCTCTTCAATTTTTCCTGTAGATCTACGAGTTCTCTCCTCTCCTGCACTTATATTAGCTTATTAGTCTAGCACTTTACCAGACTTCTTGTAGCAATTATTGTAGCACACAGGTGCTACCGACACTAAACATTCTACAAGGAAACAGATCTAGTACTTATCAATGCCCACCCCTCCAGGCATGTCTAAAGGTCAGTTCCCTGTGCTTTCTCCTATTAACCTGGTGAACATGGGCATCCTGAGGCAATGTAGCAACTGCCTCATGTACACCAACAACCCTCTCCTCTTACCTTCCAATGCTCAGACTTGTGAGAGATGCACTTATATATCCAAATTGGAAGCCGTGCACTCTCCAGCCAAGACTTGAATAGCTGGTCAGGAGGAGAAGGTCAACACTTGCACCACACTACATGGAACACATAGCCCTCTGGAACACACACCAGCACTGCCTTCACATAAAAATGCAAACCATACACCCACCTTTGCGGAGGCTCTCAATAAGAATCTACTCAAGCAGCAGAGACCTCCAAGGCATAAATTCACTCGACCACCACAACACAACACTAATCATGCGACACATAACTCTCCTAAACAGTGTGGTACTCAACCAAAGCCCCTAAAGCAGAACAGCATACCCAACACACTAGTCATAGGTGACTTGCTAGTGAGACACACTGATGTCCCACTCACTAGGTTGAATAAGGAGAAATTGACAGTCAGCTGCCTGTCAGGTGCCAGGATCTGGCACATAACGCACTCACTCAGGTTGCTCAACAACAGGTACAAATATGACTCTGTCATTGTACATGTGGGTGTGAATGACTTGAGATGTACCTTCCTGGACTACATGAAAAAAGACATGGTGGAGCTCTCGGATTATATAGCCCAGGCGGGTATGACCCTACCCCTGAGCAGCATCCTACCATCACCCAGAATGATACCACAGTACAAGCAGAAAATGATTGATTTCAAAAATTGGCTAAGTTTCTGGTATCATTCTAAGGGGATCCAGTATCTGTCTGCCTGGGATAAGATGATTGACAGACCTCAATGCTTTGCCAGAGATGGCCTGCATTTGTCACCCCTGGGCTCCCGGATACTGGGTATGCTGTTTGTCTTTCTCACTGAAGAAGGCTATTGAGCCGAAACCAATTTGGTTTGGGTGCTGGGGCTTTTTTTCCCTCACCCATGATACTGCATAGTTGGGCATATTAAATTGTTATGCCACACTTTGTGCTGGCTCAGTTATTTTTGAATTTGCTTCTGGACTTTAGAGGCTTTGCACTTGCCGTACATGCAGGTTTGCATTGACTTTGGCTTCCGGATACTGGCCAAGGTGCTTGCCACCTCTATAGTGCCTTTTTTAGGCGGTGTTCCAAAGACCAAATTACCACCATAACAATTACAAACAAATGTAATCTGAGGGTCATGTTGCTCAATGCTAGAAGTCTAAATCTCAAAATGCACTCGCTCGAGGCACTCCTTAAAATGGAGAACATCGACATTTGTGCTGTAACAGAGACCTGGTTCAAGGCAGCAGAAAGCACCCCTGCACTACCAGGCTATAACTCATTCCGCACCTTTCGGCCCTAGAACATGGACCGAAGCTCCAAAGGCGGTGGTGTTTCCATATTCATAAAGGATGTGCGCACCTCCATACTGGTAGCCCAACATAATGCATCAGAGATACTTCAGGTGCAGCTAACACTGGGTAAGACAGCAATTCAGGTTGTAGTCTGCTGTAGGTCCCCAACCATGTCCCAAGACTCGCACTCCATATTCCTGAGCACCCTGGCGAATGTTAGGGTCCAACCTAACACTCTCTTACAAGGCAACTTCTATTACCCCTCCATTAACTGGGTAAACTACTCATGTGCCAATACACTTGCCCAACGTTTCCTGGAGTACATTAATTCCAATGACCTGGTGCAGCTCATTCTTACCCTCACTACAGATAGCAACATCCTTGAGCTGGTCATTACTAACATGGGCGACCGTTGCTCTACACCAGTTGTCAGCTCCTTCCTGGTTAGATCTGACCACAAACTAATCACCTTGGAAATCCACATCCCCCCCCCCAGCAAAGGTTACCACCATGAAAAACTTCTCCAAAGCTAACTTTGTGATTTTAAAAACAGAGGTGGCTAACTTCACGGCACCCATGCAAATGTAGAATAGTTGTATGACCACAGATTCATACACCAATGCACTGTACAAACATAAATGCATGGATCTCGCCATACCCAATAGAAACAAGACATTCTCCTACAAAAAAAGGAAGCCAATCTGGTAGTCCCCTGCCATAAACAAACTCTACAACAGAAGGAGAAAACTGATGCAGAATAAGGTGAAATTCCAAGACTGGAAAAACTCCCTTATCTGCCTCAGCAAAAAGATGAGATCCCTCATCAAATCTTCTAAAGCTAGGTATGAAAACAGAATTGCAGCAGATAGTAAAGACAACCACAAGGCCTTCTATAGCTATATAAAGAATCTCCATGGCAATACCCAGATTTGCTCTGAGCTACTGCACAATGGTACCTCCTATACCGAGCCAACAGATGTTGCCAGTATACTGGCTGGCAGATTCAGTACCAACTTTACCCCTCCCCCCCAAGGGCCAATCACAATACCAGTAGATTGCCAGGCACCCAGTATTACTGCTGCAAAGGTTAAAACAGCACTGTCCAAGGCTAAGAATACAGCTTCTATGGGACCTGACAATATCCCTGGTTGTGTTCTATATGAACTACAGAGTGAACTGGCACCTCACCTGTATAACCTGTTCAATCACAGCCTCACCTCAGGCTTTGTCCCTGCCGAATAGCGCACTGCTACAGTCATCTCTTTCCTCAAAGGAGGAGTGACTATAGAACCTGGGAAAGATTACCCCATTAGCCTGACGAGACTGATATGCAAAGCTGTGGAACGCATCACCATGGACCTAATAAACAAGGATATAGGGAATCTCCAAACTCTGGATCCCACACAGTTTGGTTTTGTGAAGGGTAGATCATGCCTGCTCAACTTGGTGGACTTCTTTGAGTCAGTCACCAGAGCTGTGGATGAAGGCAAGGTGGTTCATACAGCCTACCTTGATCTGGTCAAGGCTTTTGATACCATTCCCACTCAAGAATCATAGAAAAACTCACTAAGCTTGGCATCAACCCATATATCACTAGGTGGGTTGCAAACTGGCTCACAGATAGAACCCATAGTGGGAAAGTAGCTGACTTCAAGGACTGCCAATTAGTCATGAATGGAGTCCCACAGGGTACGGTCCTGGGTCCTCTCCTGTTTGGTATCTACTGCTCTGAAGTCTAGGCCAACACGAACAAACTGTGGCTGACAAAGTTGGCAGACGATTGCAAGTTGGGAGCTATTATTAACTCCCCAAGTGATGTTGACTTCCTACAGAATGGCCTCACTGTCACCAACGACTGGTGTCAGAACCATGGCCTTTAGCTGAATGCCAAAAAATGTGTCATCATCCCGTTTGGGGAATAAAATGATTCCCATGACTTACCACATTGATGGTGGTCCACTGAACACAGAAGGCATTATAAGAGATCTGGGCACACAGGTGGACAGCAACCTCTCTTTTGATCACCACATTGCCAGTGTGGTCAGAAAGTCCTTCTGTGTGGCACATTTCATTACTAAGGGTTTTGCATCCAGGAAGAAAGAAGTCATTGTCTCCCTCTGCTTTTCCCTCATTAGGCCAGTCATTGAGTACAATGCCCCATTTGGCATGTACCTCACTAGACACCTGCAACAACTGGAGAGGCTGCAAACGTACCTCACAAAGAGAATCCTAGGCCTTAAATACTTGTCCTATTTGGACAGACTCAAAAAACGCCAACTATTCTCTGTCTCATATTGCCTACTTAGAGGCAATCTCTGCTTGACTTACAAAGCCATGTCTGACCCAGCTCTGTTAGAAATGCTACATCTAAAGAAATCCCAATCCCTCTGCACCACACATTCCAGAGAACTCAACCTCATTACCACAATTAACAGAACATGCTGGAGGGACAGGTTCATAACCAAGAGACTACAGACTTCCCATATATGTCAAGCAGAGCACCTTGTTGACCCTCTTCAAGAAAACTCTTGAGGAGTGGATAGGTAACAGAAAATTCATCCCGGGGTTAACTCCAGTGGCTCTACTTGACAGAGGCACCGGGAACTAAGTTCGAGTGGCACTATGCCAGGGTAATCCTATGGCTAGGCTTGTAAAGGCCCCAGGGCCATTAGCCTAGTACACACCTATGAACCTATGAAAAGGGAAATTGGCCATGTTTAAAATGGTCCACAAGGGCAGCTAGCCTGGTGCCTATGCATCTATAGAGGAGTATAGATTCTTGTATTTGCCATTTTCTGATTTTTCTAGCTCCCATTTGCTACTGCTTCCCTCCCTTCGGTGTATAGTAACTTATTGCAAACATGGTGAGGTCACCAAAATAATCGGGGAAAAAAATTTACTGTAACTGTATCTCAGAAGATGTAAATATTCACCCTTCTCCAGCAGCATTTCCTGGAGATGCAACATCTGATGCCTGCTTGATCAGATTAGTTAAATTCTTCACATTCCAACAGTATACTGATAAATCCATTCTTCCATTTTGAGAAAAAAAAACTGCATTACTGAGCCAGACGAGTGTGCCAGACGTCTTAAAAATCAGACCCCCTTTCACAGTCTGGTGGCACCAGTACCTTCTAGTAGCCATTTATAGCCCCCATTCTCAACAGCCAGCCACTTTGTTCTTTACCAGTCTCATCTGTCTTGTTTTGGACCAGGCTGAATAAGCTTGGAATGTTTTTAATATCTTTAGTCATAAAAAGGTAGGTCAACTAGAAACTCCTTTAATTGAAGATGAAGATCTGTCTAAAAAAAAAAAAAAAAATTAAAACCACAAAGTTAATATCACTGTTGGGAATACTGAAGCTTTTTGAATCATAGTAGCAATTTGTATTACATGTAACCATTCAGTGAAACATTAATTTAAAATATGGACTGCATACACCCAATGTGTAAAATACCTAATTTGGCAAATACATAGAAGTGTGAAAACAATGGAATTTTTATTTGTATTAATTTGTTTATTTTTAGTTAACATTTGTTTACAGGGAAAGTCCAACTGGGACAGGGCCCATTTTCACGGGAGGCCAGAGGAGAAGCACTCTAGATACATGCCTTCAGAATGAGGGTGGAAATGGAGCACCTGGAGGAAACCCACACAAACACAGGGAGGACATGCAGACTCTGCATAGAAGGCACCCCGGCCGAGAATTGAACCGGAGAACCTCTTGCTGTGAGGCAACAATGCGAACCGCTGCACCACTGCATGACCCAATTTCAAAATGCAAATTTAAACTTTCATATTCAATTATGTTGTCCCTTATTTGAATAATAAATGTATATCTACTTCCATGGTAGCAGCTCAGGTTTTTTTTTTTTTTTTTTTTTTTTAAGTATTCTATAATTTTTAGCATTTTAAAGTTTCTGTTTTTTTAGTCTGATGGAAGTCCTGCTAAATCAGTAAATACATGTTTATGTAGGCAAATAGCACCTAACTATTTTCATTACCATTGTTTTTCTCTAGACCCAGTCATTGTTTTGAAGAATGTGAAATTTGTAGCAAAAGCAAGCAGGATGCAAAACTATGAGGACAAAAATCATAAAATTCTTTCAGTGCTGAAAAGCTACTTGGATCCTTGGAAAGAAATACCTACAAATGATGGAACCAGCTAAGGTGGAAAATGTTAAACAGGTGCTTTAAATGAGGGCTAAATGTGTATAGTAACAAAGAAGGCTTCACCTACAGTATCTTCTTTCATTAAGCACTTGAGGCTGGCACATTTTCTAAAATAATTTTCAAACAGTGAAATTAAGTCCATTTCATCAGTGCCTTAGGAACTTCTACTTGTGTTGATACCTTTTAAATATAAACTTAAGCAAGTACCTACATCACTACTGATGTTGCAGACAGAGGATCTTTCAGAATAGTCTTGAAAGTTAAGGAACTCTGAGCCAGAGGCTTCTTTTCTGGAGGAGTTGTCACTCTCCCTGCTACTAGTGACTTGTGTCCAGTTGTAAAAGGGCTAGTTCCACTACTCCAGTACTACAATCAAATGATTAGTAGAAGTTAGCAGTGGGCATCACTTCAACTTTTTGAATTTGCTCCTGAACCTCGTTTGAGTCTAGCAGCCTGGGGAATGTCATGTTGTTTCCAGACAGTTATATTTTAACTCAGGAGTTACCAAATGTAAGGAGATGTCAATGCGAAATAGAACTTGTAACAACAAAAAAACTGACAACATTACACGCTTAACGAATCACCGCGTTTTTCATCTATTCGTACAGACTTCATCACTCAGGAGTTATTTACTTTTCTTGTCCAGTTTAATCCCACTATATATTTGGGGTGTTTTGATCTGCCGCGGTGGTGTAGCGGTAGCATTGTTGCCTC
The DNA here is from genome assembly GCF_019279795.1 of Protopterus annectens. NCBI lineage: Eukaryota > Metazoa > Chordata > Ceratodontiformes > Protopteridae > Protopterus > Protopterus annectens. The sequence continues at coordinate 804,262,592 of NC_056737.1, read as the reverse complement.
ACAGCAAGAGGTTCTCCCGTTCAATTCTCGGCTAGAGTGCGGGGAGTGCCTTCTGTGTGGAGTCTGCATGTCCTCCCCGCGGTTGGGTGGCCTTCGAAAGACATGCGTAAATGGGTGTGCCTTCATTGAAGGTTGGACGTCGAGCTGGCACCTCGGCGTTCATGAAAATCTACTGCCAATCATTAGCGGACCGGAGTTCCGCTGTGGTGACCCCTAACCGGGAAAAGCCGAAAGCAAACAACATATATTTGGGGTGTTTTCAGTGGCTAACCAGAGTTATGTATATTGACTAGGGATAATTTTCAGTGATACTGGAGAAATTTTCTTCATCTTGTGGTGTTGATATCTCTCAGACTGTCAGGATGTTACAAGTGGATGTATAACACCGTGCTGGAGACCACAGCAGTGTGGTTGATAGAAATGTATATTTTGAAGTTACAGAAAAAAATCTGCATTTGACTTCAGAGAAAATATTTATGACAATAACCAGCCATTGTTACAAGATGAGGCATTTCCTTAAATACTTGTTCTGATAGTTTGTTCCTTAAAACCTTTGTTTTTTAATGTTCTTGTGGAATTAGGAATTCTAGGAGTACATGAAGGATGTCAGGAGTATCAATAGTGGGAAAGATTATCCAGAATTCAGCTCAGGGCAGATGAGCAAGTCTGTGACACTCTGGGAAGTGATAGAATTGCATAGTACTGGTTTGAAAAAAGTAATATGCCCAGTCCAAGACTGGGTATAACTCTGTAATGCAAGAAGCAAGTTAAATTTGCAGTTCTGGTCATTGGGACATGCATTTGCAAGGTGAAAGTACTTTTTGGCTTATTTATTTTCTCTTTTTTATTTTCATCAGAAATCCAAAGGAAATGAAAGGAACAGGAAGGGTAGTTTTAGGAATGGGGACAGAAGAACAAGGAACACAGTTTGGGCAATTATACCATAGGTTATGGTTGTCAGCATTTAAATTAACAGATATTTTACAAAATCATCTTACATTTTCAATACTGAAATCTGTTTTAGCCTTTCTAACTTTGTTCACCGTGATCAGCATCATAAGAGGATTCCCTGTACATACAAAGCTTGGACCAGAACCTTGAATCATCAAAAAAAACTAAAACTTTTTCTGCTTGTTTAAAACGCTTCTTTTAATTAGTAGTATGATATAAACGATTTCTAGTAGGTTGTCTTTTTTTCTTGTTAAAAATACATCTTTGAAGTCGCATTGTGATACTAACATTTTCTAGTTAGTTGTTCTTGACTGTTGCATTATTCTTCAGGCATCTGTTACAAGTTACCTAGAAACCGTGAGCTACCCTGCAAAAAATCCCACTTGAGCCTCTCTCTATATACTGTGGCAACCATTTTCCATGTCTTCTCATAAAGGTGTTTGTTTGAGTTAAATTGCCAAACTGCGTAGTCTGTCTTCTGGATTGTCTGTGGTACAACAACAACTTCTGGGTTCATTACCAGGGTAGATGCGCTTGAATGTGAAATATGAAAAATCTTGTGTGTGCCATGTAAAAACTCTAAGCAGAAATAATACCAATGCTATTGAAAGAGCTAACAAGTACATGTCTGTGTTATTACCAATTAATTGTTCCTCAGCATAAGCTTCCTCCCTGTGACAGTGTGTATTTGGAATGGGATTGATCACATTCCGCTGCCTTCTATAGATACGTGAAATCAATGTTTACTTGGGGTTTCCCCATCAACATTTACCTCCGGATATCCAGACTTAGGGTATTCGTGTAACCTAACAACTTACCCACCAATAAATATCTCTTCCAGGTAATATTTGTGATAATTCTTCATTCCATGAGACAATTCCCCTAACACCGAAATCCATTCTTGAACTTTCAAAAGGGATAACACCACCCTCTTTAACTAGTTTGGCCTCAAATTGCAACTCTAGGCAGAAGATTCTTAATCAACGGGTATAGTTTTATTAGTTGCATAAATTTCATTTTGGGTCCCTGTAACCATTTAATGAGAGTTTCTGCGTACCACTCTTAATTAACTTATCTAGCCAAGTTATTGTTGGGATCTCTAACTCAGTAGACTTCTGTAATGCCTTTTGCCCTACTCCATCCAATGGCCCAACATGCAGGCAAAAGAAGTTGGATAATTCAATATCCATCCTTATTGATTTGTCATAGTAGTCATTTCAGCCCTCAGCCTTGGATATACTGTGAACCAGCTGTTTTATATAGTCTTTGCCTGTAAGTATTCTTTATTCTTTTAAATGAAATTGCTCTTACAACCACCAAGAGATGGAGCAATTGGTAATTATAAGAAGATGAAACACAGTAGTCTTCTGGTGCATAGGCTGGATTCTTATTCACCACTTTTTGGTATGGTTTCAACTTTCCTTCACTTAGCCTGAATTCCTGCTTTAATCTGGTCCTGACCGCTCTCAGATCAATCTCAGAATACCTAGTAATTGATTTTGTCCACTCAGTGGAGAAAATCTTGGTATGTCTGATACAATGCGAACAGCCAGTGTTTGAAACCTGTGATTTGGCTACATTGACCTTGAAGGTGGAGATGAAATTGAACCTCCTCAATAGATATGTAGGGAGTGAAACAATGCTTTATATTTAGGCTTTCCTTTCTGCTCATTAATCAATAGTTGAGACAGAGTTCCATATCCCAAATCTTTTTTCAGTCCTTGCACCATTTTCTCAGTTCACAGACTTAAAAAATTCCTGCAGTATGAATAGGTATTCCATAACCAGCATGATGTCCTCAAAAAGGTCTGTCAGATTTCTTTTTTTAATGAACTCCGACAACTTTGCAAATGGTACTGTAAGCTTTTGTGAAGATGCAGTGAGTCAGTCATCCCAATAAGGAGACAATGACATTTCTAACATTCAAGGATTAGGAATTTCTGTGAAGGCTTCCTTCACAGAAGCAAAAACAAGCCAGTGGATGGACTGTAAAATGTCTTTATTTATAGATTAGGACCTGGAAGCAAGCAAAACTGATCTGTTTCATAATACAGTCAGCTTATTTTTCTGATTTAATACACTTGTAAGAGCAGCAGCATTTATATATTATTACAAGTAACCATAGCAACAGTAATACCAGTTATGTTTGAACCTAAGAAACATCAATAAAAATCAGTAAATACAGTGCATTATATAATGATCCAATATTACTGAATTAAGCACACAAAATAATATCACATTGGTAAAGAAGACTATATTTATATAAACAAAAAAAATAAAGTGAGTGGGCATGACATGCAGATTACCCCTACTACAGGGTTACCCTAGATTCATAGGTCCTTACCAGGCTATTGATCTGTGGGGATCCTTAGAAGCCTAGCCGCACATTCCCAAGACATTTTAGCCATTGTACCTTAAGTACCAATAACCCAGGTCTCTTGTATTTTTACTATGAATAGCTCAGAGCTGGGTAGACATTTACATGCTAGCCCTAGCCATAAGGGACAAAAGTACCAAACCGAGGTGAACTTGCAATTTCCTATCCATTCATCCAGATTATGCTTGAATAGGGTACAAGACTTCTTTTACTTTATGTGGGGAGGAAGATGATTCCAGAGAAGTGTAGTTTCTGTGATACATTATCTATCCCTCCATGTTCCATTTATGTTGCCATAGAGATTAAGATTGGACATGGAATGTGCAGTAGGTCTGAAAGGATGGGATTGGTTGAGGCTTTGTAAGCAAGGCAGAGATCGTCCCTAAGTAGTCTGTAAGATGCCAAGAAGAGAGACAGCTTTGAGACAGTCAATGTATCTTTTAAGATTTAGGACCTTTAATTTTCTTGGTAAGAAAGCTTTGAGGTCATTCTGGATGTGTCAAGCTTTGGGACAGGTGCATACTAAAAGGGGGTATTGTACTTCATGATCGAAGTAATAATTACTAAATACAGTGGAATGATCACATCCCCTGTCCTGATCACTATACCTTCATTAATCAGCTGTGCAATGAAAATGGAAGTTTTTACAATAGTGGACACACACTGATTGAATGACAACTCATTGTTTACATAGGTTCCCAAGTTCATAACTACTAGCTCAATTTTTGGGATTGCATTATCAATGTCATAGTTGTAGGGGACATCGTGCTTGCCAAAGAATATTATTATACATTTTTTTGGCATTTAGTTTTAGGCCAGGGTTTTGACACCAGCTACTTTTTGGGTAACATTCTCTTGAAGAATCTTGGTGTCTTCTGAAGAGTTTATGGTGACACCAGTCATCTGCAAACTTGGTCAGCCATAAACCCTAACATTAGCTTTGAACTCTGAGAGGTAAATGCCAAAAAGAAAATTGGCCTGATGATGAACTCTGAGGTACACAGTTAGCAACAGGTCTTATGGAAGAGATAGAAATAACCGGTCTAATTTTCTGGGTTCTGTTAGTGAGTCAGTTTTCTATCCAATGTGTTTCATATGGATTTACATTTAGCTATGTGAATTTATCAACTGTATCCGAGGATGAAGAATGGAAAGGCTGTTGGCCCAGATGACATACCAATGGAAGCATGGAGGTGCTTAGGAGAAATGGCAGTGGAATTTCTAACTAGATTGTTTAATGAAATTTTGGAAAGTCAGAGGATGCCTGAGGAGTGGAGAAAAAGTGTTTTGGTACCTATCTTTAAGAATAAGGGTGATGTGCAGAGCTGCAGTAACTACAGAGGGATAAAACTGATTAGTCACAGCTTGAAGTTCTGGGAAAGAGTAGTGGAAGCAAGGTTAAGAAGGGAGGTGATGATTAGTGATCAGCAGTATGGTTTCATGCCAGGAAAGAGCACTACAGATGCAATGTTTGCTCTGAGAGTGTTGTTGGAGAAATACAGAGAAGGTCAGAAGGAGTTGCATTGTGTCTTTGTAGACTTGGAGAAAGCATATGACAGGGTGCCTAGAGAAGAGTTGTGGTATTGTATGAGGAAGTCGGGAGTGGCAGAGAAGTATGTAAGAGTGGTACAGGATATGTACGAGGGTAGTGTGACAGTGGTGAGGACTGCAGTGGGAGTGACAGATCCATTTAAGGTGGAGGTGGGATTACATCAAGGATCAGCTCTGAGTCCTTTCTTATTTGCAGTGGTGATGGACAGGTTGACAAATGAGATCAGACAGGAGGCCCCGTGGACTATGAGGTTTGCAGATGACATTGTGATCTGTAGTGAGAGTAGGAATCAGGTTGAGGTGACTCTGGAGAGGTGGAGATATGCTCTAGAGAGCAGAGGAATGAAGGTCAGCAGGGCTAAGACAGAATATATGTGTGTAAATGAGAGGGAGGGTAGAGGAATGGTGAGGATGCAGGGAGTAGAGTTGGTAAAGGTGGACGAGTTTAAGTACTTGGGATCAACAGTTCAGAGTAATGGTGAATGTGGAAGAGAGTACAGGCAGGGTGGAATGGGTGGAGAAGAGTGTCAGGAGTGATTTGTGACAGACGGGTACCAGTAAGAGTGAAAGGGAAGGTCTACAAGAGGGTAGTGAGACCAGCTATGTTATATGGGTTGGAGACAGTGGCATTGACAAAAAGGCAGGAGTCAGAGCTGGATGTGGCATAGTTAAAGATGTTAAGATTTGCACTCGGTGTGACTAGGATGGATAGGATTAGGAATCAGTATATTAGAGGGTCAGCTCATGTTGGACAGTTTGGAGACAAAGCAAGAGAAACGAGATTGCGTTGGTTTGGACATGTGCTGAGGAGGGATGATGGGTATATTGGGAAAAAGATGCTAAGGATGGAGCTGCCAGGTAAGAGGAATAGAGGAAGGCCTAAGATAAGGTTTATGGACGTGGTGAGAGAGGACATGCAGGCGGTTGGTGTGACAGAGCAAGATGCAGTGGATAGGAAGAAATGGAAAGAGATGATCCGCTGTGGCGACCCCTAACGGGAAAAGCCGAAAGAGAATGATGATGATGATGATGATCCGAGTGTGGGATGATGTTGAACACCTTTGCAAGATCTAGGTATGAGGTGTGTACCGATTTTCCCTCATCCACTACTTCAGTAATTTTCTTGAAGAAGTTAGCCAGAGTCTGCCGTTGACAAGCACTTCTTTGGTCAAGGGTTTAGACTGCCTTTGTCCTTATTAATTCCATAATGACCTTCCCATAACCTTATGAGATTGGTTAGAAGTATGAGTCTATAAATTACCCAGGTCCATTGACATTCCAGCTTTGAGTAGAGTGTCGACTGTTGCTGTTCTCTATTCGTCTGGCATAAAACCTGTTTGCAGGCTGATATTGAATAGCCTGTGTATGGGTTTTGACAACTCCTGTTTCAGTCTGGCAAGTAGGAATCCTCGTATGTTACCTGACTCCACAAAAGGAGTGTTCTTAGCCTTGGACAGACCTTTGAGGATTTGTTCTTGGGAAATTTTAGGTGTGTGTGTGTGTGTGTGTGTGTGTGTGTATGCTGGTATGTGATCTGGGAATGTCGGGAGGAGCGAGGAATGGGATTAAGGGAGAGATAAATTTATCTGCTAGTAGACTGATTATGTCCCCTGGGTCTGAGTATGCAATATCATTTACTGTTATCTCTGCACAGTGCTGAGCATCATTTCTGAGATTTCTAAAATTGTTAAAGAAGGCTTTTTGCTTGTCTTTTGTCCGAGTGGTTATGTTTACCTCATATTTGGCTAGCTTTGGTTGATTTGATCAGGGGTCCAGGATTCCCTGGTAAATTTAGCAAGAGTGGTTTTGTCATCTAGAGAGTTATATTTATTTTTATGTGCAATGAGCTTTTTTCTTTTATTGTAGAACAAGTTTATATTTTGATTCTCCCATAGGAGTCTATTTTTAAATCTGGCATTATATTTACTTTGAAGGGGGACAGATACAGCTATGCATCTAATTAGATATGTTCACAGGAGATTACTAGGCTAACAGCTTAAAAGCTTATAAACTTTATAAGTCTAGCCAGTGTAACACAATTTTACCCAGTATATGGCACCTAGGGGCAAGAGAATGGCATGGGTTTGTGCCTATGCCTTAAGTATCTTACAGATTGCCCTTGTCCATAAGGGACATATGCACTACCCTAGGTGTGAATTTGCGATTCCCCATCCATTGATCCAAACTGCATTTGAAGAGTGCCAAGGAAAGGCTCTGCTTAATGCGAATGGGAAGCTTGTTCCAAAGAAGGGGCAATATCTGAGACATATCTGTCTCACCAGCACATTTTGTTCGAGTCATTCACTAAGTTTAGATCTCTAGCTTGAGTAACCCTCATGCTGTCTGACTTTCAGATGTGTAGCAACTCCATCAGGGCTGGATTTGAGCACCTTGTAGGTCAGGCATAGGCCACCCCTTAGTAGTCAGAAGGAGACAGAGTAAAAGATAGGGCTTATAGTCTATTTGCATATGACATGTTGTTTACACCCTGTATTTTCTTTGTGAGAACATTTGCTGTCACTATAGCTGCTGTAAGTGCCTGTCAAGTACATACCAAATGACACATTGCACTAGATTATTGGTCTGAGGGCTGAGTTCAGTGGGAATATAATTTCCTTAGATCTGGATGCCATACTTTTACTTATAAGTTGTGCCACATAGAAAGGCTTACTCATCATGTGTATAGACTTTGGTGGTAAAGGATTCCACTTACTCAGAGGAGTCCTCTAGTTTAAATGGGATGTTGAATTTGGCCAAGTCATTGCTCAGTTTTAGTAGATTAGCTTTAGCATAATCTCTGAATACCAAGTTATTGCAGGATGCTTCCAGACTCCATCTTATGGTGAATGTGACTGATTTATGATCCAACCTACCAAGGGAGGAAGTTACAACTGGTAGTGAACAGAGCTGTCCCCATAACACTAAGAAACAAGACCAGGATTTTGTCACCTCCTAGTTAGGGTGTGGAGTGTGGACTAGATGGTCTAGTGGGTTTGTACTTATCAAGTCCAGAAATCTATGGGCATACATGATAGGGGATGTACAAGTCTCACAGTTTTGGAGGGGTAGTTGAAATCCTCTTCGAGAATTGTAATTTGGCGAATGCGTAAGGTCTCCATGCTTGTCAGGTAAGAGGTATTGGCTAAGGGGGACATGGAAAGGGTGCTATAGTTGGCTATGATGTGATATGGGTCTTGTTAATGGTAAGTTGGACATGGAGGAATTCTAAGTCGTCATCCTATTTGATGAGTCAGAAGGTGAATTTTTATTTTACATGTATAGATTCACCTCTGCCTTTAGTGACTTCATCTAGTGCAGGGGGCCTGAATGTGTGGTAGGTGCAGAAACCTTGCACTGACATTTGTTCTCAATGGTCTTGAACAAGGTCTCCATAACAATGCATGTACTAATGTATTCCAGGGTAAGGAATGCCTGAAGGGAGTGGAGTGTTTTGTTAAGTTTTGTATCATTGAACAGTAGTACCGTTGTTATCCAAATTATGTATTGTTATATTGGAAGCTTTTGAAGAATGACATTGCCTAAAAAAGCACTATGGTGGTGGACAAGGTCTTTGCCAATGTATGAAAACCTTGGGGGAATAGGTGCAAGCTTAGGTGCAGGCTATCCTTAGCAAAGAAGATAGGACTGTTAACCATCTCCTTCCAAGATGAAATATATTAGATCCCCTTTTAATGATGCCAGAAACTATGCCAATTATTGAAGTAATTTTTTTTGTTTGTATTGCAGCATCAATCTCAATGCAAGCAAACTGCTGCCTAAGGCTAGGTTAATACCTGCCTCAGGCACACATTCTGAGAAGTCCATCATGCCTCTCTTTATGTAGTCCAGGGAAGTACATCTTAAGTCATCTATGTCTACATTCACTGTGACTGATTGATATTTGCACTTGTGGTGCAAGGACTTGAGTGCATGTGTGTTATGTGAAGAATCATGGCACCGTATGGGCAACTGACCATGACTCTTTCGTTGCACAGCTTTGTGAGTGACACATCAGCTGTCGCCAGCCATGGAGTTTTCTTGGCAAGTAGGGAATTGAAGTAGATTGCCAGGGCTTTCTTCCATACCACATGCAAACCTAGGGATAATTTAGATTCACCAGTCTGCCTACCTCATGTCTTTAGGAGGTGGGTGAAACTGGAGTATCAGAAACTGATATGGAGCTGCCACAGAGAAGGCAGCCTTGAAAATCAAATTGGAAAATGTCTTGTAAGGCAGCTGTGCTATTCAGTGTTCTGCTTTGCCAACATTTACCGGTAGTTAATTCCTGTTCATGTTAGGAATTCACTGAAGCAGCGACCCTCTTATTCAAACATCTGCTATCACACTGTATTTTACTTGCTGTTTGTGGTGGACTTCCAAACACAAGAGAATTAGGAACAAGATGTACTTCATTTAATAGTCATTCCCCCCGTTTATGGTTCTAGATTATACTTCCTTGTTCTTAGGAGGATATCTGCTTAAAAAAATCTGACTTGACTGACATCCACCTGATGGCTGTTTCTTATTCAAATTGACATTCCTACTACACTGATCCTTGTATTTGAACATCAAATAATATGGTGGGTACCTAATGCAAGTCTACCTAACTGTTCATATTGGGTGTCAGAAAAACCCAGCCTAGTTAGGGTGTATGCAGATAAGATGTCAAGAGTTGTAAGTTGTAACATGTTAATTTTAATTTATACCTAATGTCTTTGATTTTTAAAATATCTGCTTGCATGTGGTCTGTGAAGAAGCTTTCTTAACAATGAGGGAATAACCTATTTTTTTTCAGCATGCACATGTGAAATATCCAGTATTTGTAACTATTGTAGATGTAAATTGAAGGTATCTGAACATTCATAATTTAATTTCATGTCTTGTTTCTTTCTTAACTTTAAAGGTTTTCTTGGTTACACAAGTGGTGTATCCTTTTTCTTTATGATCTTCTTTGCTCTAGTGGTAAGTTTTTGGATTTATGCTATTGTTTAATCTGCAACTCAGTTTCTGTCTAGGGTCATGCACATTTTACATTTTATTTTTACTAAGATTGTATCATTTCAGTTACCTGTTTGACTAAGGCATTGCATGTGTGTACTTCTATACTGATGTTTCTTTTTAGTTTTACAAAAAACGTATAATTTCAGTTACCTGTTTGACTAAGGGATTGCATGTGTATACTTCTACACTGATGATTCTTTTTTTTATTTTTACAAAAAGCGTATCATTTCAGTTACCTGTTTGACTAAGGGATTGCATGTGTATACTTCTACACTGATGATTCTTTTTTTATTTTTACAAAAAATGTATCATTTCAGTTACCCGTTTGACAAAGGCATTGCATGTGTATACTTCTACATGGATGCTTAATACCCAGTCATCTGCTGCATCCTGATGCCCTTTCTTGATCTCCAGGAGTAATTGCAATGACTGATCAGCTTAACCAGACTGGGATCACAACCAGTCCCTCTATAACAGCCGGACACATTTATTCATTATAGTTGGTGGGCAGAAGGGAAATCAGGGCTCTCTTATGTACTGTCATTCATTCTGCACATGGATTTTTTGTTTTGCTTTACTTTTTTTTTTTTTTTTTCTCATGCCTTGTACAGGATTTGCAGTATCGTCATTTCAGTTGATGTGCTGCCCACCCACATATCTTGAACTGTGGTTGATTCTCTTGCATTCCTTTGCACTTTTCTGGTTGGGTTAGAATCCTTGGCTTCTTCTGTGGGCTGTAACTGTGTAGGGAAAAAATTACTTCTGATAGGAGAGCAAGGAAATGCTGCTCAACACTTTGTCTCCCCTTGCCACTCAGTCCACTGATTAAGCTCAGGGCACTAGTGTCATAGACAGGGCCTATCACTGTAATCTGGTTGCCTTTTTGAATATATTAGAATAAGGACATACATGCTTACCTATACAGTGCTTTGGGCCTAGAGCTATCTAAGAAAAGTGATTCATTTAATGGAAATTCATACACCCTATTTCCAAACTAAGCATCCAGACTTCTTTTAAAACAATCCAGTCTCTTTACAGGTCTTATATGTACAGGTAGATTATTCCAGAGATGGGTCATCTTAACAGTAATAAACAAGTGTCTAACACAACGTTCACCCATTCTGGTGAGAATTTTCAAATTACTGTGCTTGAAAGTTCTTAAACTGTTATTAACTTCACCATCCAACATAGTTTGTAAACTAATATAATGAAACATTTTAAATTCAAGTGTAAATTTGCCACATAAATATCTGTAACTGATAGAAAATGGTTTCTTGTATTTATACCTGGTGTAATAATCAGAATGTTTCAAGGAGACTATCGGGCCATGGTGGTACAGTGGTTAGCATTGCCGCCTCACAGCAAGAGGTTCTCCCGTTCAATTCTCGGCTGGAGTGCATTCTCTGAAGTCTGCATGTCCTGTCCGCAGTCGAGTGACGTTAAAAGACATGAAGGTAGGTGCAAATGGGTGTGCCTTCTTTGAAGGTTGGGCATCGGGCTGCCCACTCGGTACCGTAAAAATCCACTGCCAATCATTAGCGGACCGGAGTTCCGCTGTGGCGACCCCCTAACCGGGAAAAGCCGAAAGACTTTTTTTTTCCCAAGGAGTCTATCCTTTTTGTAAATCTCCTTTGAATCCATACAAAAAGTTATATTCTGTTCAGTAATAAAGCATATGTAAGTTTTAAATAATTTATTTTATTTTTATTATTTTTTATTTTTGTTAAGTCAAATAAATTGTCTGACATGTAAAGGGAAGTGTTTTATATATTTCTAAAACTGTTATTCCCTCACTTTAGCATAGTAGTGCCTGGTACACTGGCAATTCTCAAGTGTGATTCACTCACTGAGTTGGCTAATTCCTACTTATTTTTTTAAACATCTTCATTGAATTTTCACTTGTGACGTAAGCAAACCTTACATTTATATAAAAGTAATCAAACCATATTAACAAATTCACATTTACAAACATTCTACATCACATACACTGTTCTAAGGAACGATACATAAATTATTCACTTCTTGCCCTTTCTTAAACCTCATTCCTCCTTCAAAACATTTTTCTGCATGTATTGTTCCCACAGTTTCCCATTTTTTATGTAATTTACTTCTACCCTTTTCTAAAGATCCCGCTTCCTGTTCTTTTCTCTCAGTTACAATATTCACTACTTCAAGTATAGTTGGTTTAGATTTTGATTTCCATTTTCTAGTAATTGCTTTTTTGGCAGCCATCAGAAATAAATTTAACAAGGACTTACTATGTCTAGGAAATTCAGATTCTGTATCCAAGATTAGAAAAATAATTTCCTTAGTGGGTCTCATTTGCTCATCCAGCATTCCTGCCAGATTACTCTGTAGGGAATTTTTAATGTCTGTCAACTCATTACACTCCCAAAACATATATTCTTAGTTACTGCTTTCTTCCCCATCACACCTCACATTTGTCATCTACCTCAAGAAAAATTCTTTGGCATCTGCTTGGGGTACAAAAGTGTCTATGCAAATACTTCTAAGCAAAAATCCAAAATTTTCCAGACTCTGTTGCATATTTGATGGTCATACATACGTTCTCCCATTGTTTCTTTGTGAATTGCATAGCTAATCTCTCTTCCCATTCTTTTCTGACGACTTTTGATTGATTCCTGTAGTTGTCATGCAATATTTTATATGCTCTAGTAATTATCCCTTTTTAACAGCAGCTTCTGTTATAGGTTCAATTAAAAACAACCAGTGCAGGTCTTTCATTTAAGATTCCCCTATCCATTTCTTTTTGTCTGTACTCTGATGTCAATCCCTGGTATGGAAGGTAATCACTAGCCTGCAATTCAAATGTCTTCTTGGCCTCCTTTCATTATGTTACATTTACGTCACTAATTTTCTGTTCCCAATACTTTGATTCCTTTGCCAACTTCCTCTATTAAATTCCAGCACACACTCGTCTATCCTCTGCACCCTGCTAATTGCAGTCTTCCCTATCACCAGAATCTCCTTTCTCCATTCACATGTTGACTTAGTTCTTAGTATACTTATTGTGGTAGAATTCCTGTTACAGCTATGTATTTTTTCAGCTAAATATATTTTCTGAAGTATGCTTTCTTAATTACTTGTCATGCCTTGTTTATACCCCAAAATCATTAGTTTCATTCTGTTTCATTAGTCTGGCTGCTTGAAAGGAGAACTGTTTTTAAAGAAGTAGAACTATTTTAAGACCCTGGTCATTAGATGAATGTATGTAAAAATCCATTGTTTGGCCTGTTTAATTTAGAGAGTATAAACTAAGAAAACCCTTTCATTTAAATGCAAAATATCCTAATGCTGTTGTAGACTAAAGCATCTATGCTTATCTCTTGCTATGGTAGTGGCCTCCATTCACCATGCTGTGATATACCTTGGGGAATGAGTTTCAGGTGGAGGGAGTTTTCAGCATTTTGCTTGTCCCGCCACGTGAAAATTACCAAGTGGAGGCCTGATGGTGCAAAGACTCAGTCTCACCAAAGGAAGAAAGTCATGATCTCATACTTAACCTGCTGCTATGCTCACTCTGAGACAGAGATTGAGTGATTGATTTATTTATGTATTTTTACATTTGTTGACCGGGATAGTCTAACTGGATTTATGTCCATTTTCAGTAGAGTCCCGGGGTGATAAGCTCCAAGAGATTACTAGACTACTAACATACAGGTACTAGTTGTTATTCAGTTAAATACTACAAATTTTAAACAGTTCAGGAATCTTCACAGTTTATACAAAAAACATGTTACAAGATGAAAGGATAAAATGGCTACTAATGTGTTCTGCATTAATGTGATAGCTAAATCCTTTTCTTGATAGACTGCTCTCTTGATAATCTGACACAGATGTAGTCTTGAAACTGCAGAATAGAACATAGAGCATGCAAAATTTGGAGGCTGAGAGAAGTAGCAGAAATAACATTAGAAAAGAAAAATATAAAATACTGAAAAAATAAATATGGCATTCTGTTTTGAAAAAGGTACAGTTAGCACTACTGCTCCATTTGAAATTTGAAACAATTTCCTGTTCCCAGTTTAATCTACTTAAAATTGGCCACATAGTAAATCAGAACACAGTGATTTAATGAGGTTTATACAATAGGAATGTATCTATTTTGCCTTTAAATTGGGTGTCTCCTGTTTCAGCATTATTGTATATTACTTATTCCTCATTGGTTGTAAAGATCCTGTGGAAGGTGTTTCTCTCAACTACTAAATAATCACAGCAGTCAGTGACAGGATAACTTCAAATTTTGGCATAATTGTGCCATCGGATAACAAGATATTTTAAAATGCCGTATTCTCTTTCAGTGCTAAGGTATTACATTAGCTTTCCACACAGCACTGTATTGTGTGTTAACCACTGTATCCCAATAATGTCTAGTTCTTTTAGCATTTCAGAGTTCATCCACTTCCATGACCTTAAAGCAGTGGAACTGTTTGATCACCATAGTGACGTCATGTACAGAAATTGATCCATTTCCAACATCTACTTCTTTTAGTGCCTCCTTAGAAGACATTTTCACCAGATTCAGTTGCTGATCAAAGTGTTCTTGTCACCTGTCAACATAAAGTCAGCATTTTTGCACCCTTGCTGAGAGCAGCCTGGGGCCTGGGTAATATCCTGCCTCCCCCTCCCTTGAGTCACAAGATGGATTACCTGAACCTCTGTGAGACCATCCAAAAGTCATTAATTTTGGCTTTTCCAGGCTATTCATACACCTTGGCCTTTACTTCAACAACTACCATTATTGCGACCTTCTCGGCTTGTCAGTACCTGCCTATAAAATCTGAGCCCTTCCCCCACTAGTGGTAGTGCAAAGAAGACCACTTTTTTCAACCTGTCAACTTCCTCATTGTTTTTGTCTATCAGCAGGTGTTACGGTTACTGCCATTGCAAGTACCAACCACCATTTCACCCCAGCTCATTGCCACTGCCATAATTATTAAGGTTTTGTCTAGGGTCCCTTTAGACTTTGCATCCATGGCCTTCCCAAGTGTATATGAGAAGCTGTTTTGGAAACAGGATATGAAGTCATCTCACACAAAAGTATTGACTGGGTGTTCCCAAGACACCCTCACCAGGATTTTGGATTTATTGTTTCTAATCAACCACTGCCCCAGCTGTCTGACTCAATTCACCAATAAATGTTGATCAACTAATGGTTCCTTACTCAAATATCTGAAATATTTGGTCTCAGATCTGATGACATGACTACAGAATCAGTATCTGACCTTTGGCCCATGGTAATCTTATATCAAGTACATTTATGTGAATCCTTATATTCAAATTCTGGTACATAGTAGCAGAGAAAATATATATTCTTATTGCAGCAATGGGGGGGGGACAGAACTGATTTTGCCTAAATATTTTCTTCAGCTGGATGATTTCCATTTTGTGAAACATACTTAAATAGTAAACAGTCCAATACTCAAAAATATCCAGTCAGAAGTTAAAGTCCTTTATAATGACAACTTATTGACTAGTGCTATATTAAAACTCGTAATATTGAATGCAGAATCCTGAAATGTCAAAGTGCTGAAACATTACAGTGTTGATGAAGTACTTGCACCTGCCAATAGCATGCGTGTACTTCATATGAATACTGTGCCAGCATAAAGTCATTAAAAAACAATGTCATTCTCTGGTTACTGAAACTTAGAAAAAAGCTCTTACATGGGTTCTTCAGGGGGGAACAAGTCCAGTATTCTACATATGTAGGGAACTAGGTATTTTGATTTCAGCATTTTAACATTTCAGCATTTTGACATTTTGATATTGCACATTTAGTATTTTAACTTTCAGTGTTTTGTTTTTCTGTAAGTTGAAATATGATACATGTTGCAAAAAATAAGAATAACAAAACTCTAATGTCTGGCATTATTGACTGATTGTAAGGATTCATGATTTATGATGGGAGAGACAAAGAAATGAGAAGAGACATCAGGGGAGTTGTATTAACTCAGGAACAGGTAAGACGTGTGTGTGTGCGTGTGTGTGTGTGTGTGTGTGTGTGTGTGTGTGTGTGTGTGTGTGTGTGTGTGTGTGTGTGTGTGTGTGTGTATGTATACAGGTGCGCACACAGGAGAGTGAATGAGGGCTGGTGCCTGTGCAGACCACAGTGATGGGGCTGCCAGTGTTTACTAAGGGAAAGTGCTCATCTGCTCTTGCAGTAGTTAACGGTGATTCAGCAACATACAAATTAGCAGATAATGAGATCTTTCCTTATTATGCTTATTGTCTCTGAATCACAAAATGCCACATTGTGGAAACAGCGTCTTTTCATAGGTTCATAGGTTGGTACTAGGCTATCAGTCCTAGGGCCTATACAAGCCTAGCCATAACAATTCCCTGGATATTTATTCCCACAATATTTACTTCCCTGGTCCCCTGTCTAGCAGGGCGAGTGATGTGATCCCCGGGGTGAATTTCCTATCTCCCATACAATTGTCAAGGTTCCTTTTGAAGAGGGCCAAGGAGGCGCTCTACTTGACATGTATGGGCAGTCTGTTCCAGAGTATAGGGAGTCTCTGGGTCAGGAACCTATCCTACCAGCATGTTTTTTTCATTGTGATGACAAGGTTTAGACCCTGCAGTGTGTGGCTCTTAGGGATTGGGATTTCTTTAAGTTGAGCATGCCCATCAGCTCAGGGTTTGACATGGCCTTATATGTTAAGCAGAGATCGCCTCTGAGTAGACGATATGCCACAGAGTATAGCTGAAGTTTTTTTAGATGGTCAGCATAGGGCATCTGCTTTAGGCCTGTGATTCTTTTAGTGAGGTATTTCTGCGACCTTTCCAGTTGTTGCAGATGTCTTGTGAGGTACATACCAAATGGGGCGTTGTACTCTGTAATGGGTCTAATGAGGGATGAATACAGTGGGACAATGACCTCCTTTTTTCTGGATGAAAAGCCCTTAATGATGAGGTGTGCCACATAAAAGGATTTCCTGACTGTTGTGAAGATGTGGTTATCTAAGGTGAAACCACTGTCCACCTGTGTCCCCAAGTCTCTCATCACACTTTCGGTGTTTAGTGTACTGCAACCTATGTGGTAATGCATGGGTACATGTTTTTTCCCAAAGGCGATAACTGTACATTTCTTGACATTAAGCTTGAGCCCATGGCTCTGGCACCAAGCATCTGTTTCTGTAAGGCCCTTTTGTAGAATATCCACATCATTTGGGGATTCAATAATGGCTCCCAGTTTGCAGTCATCTGCGAACTTTGTTAGCCAGAGTCCCTTAGTGTTGGCCTGTACTTCAGAGAAGTAGATGCCAAACAAGAGCGGTCCCAGGATTGAACCCTGAGGTACTCCACTTGTCTGGAGCTGGATTTGGAGTTGGCTACTTTTACAATCTGGGTTCTATCAGTAACCCCAGTTGACTACCCATCGAGTGACATAGGGATTTATGCCCAGCTTAGTAATTTTATTTATGATTCCAGAGTGGGGGATGGTGTTGAAGGCCTTGGCAAGGTCCAGATAGGCTGTGTGGACCACCTTACCCTTGTCTACAGCTCTGGAGACTGATTCGAAGAAGTCAGTTAGGTTCAGGAGACAAGATCGGCCCTTCATGAACCCAAACTGGGTGGGGCCCTGCGTTTGAAGGTTGCCAATGTCTTTGTTTATAAGTTCTATGATAATGTGTTCCATGGCCTTGCAGATCAGGCTTGTCAGACTGATGGGACGGTAGTTTCCAGGATCCAAGGTGGATCCCCCCTTGTGGAGTGGGATAACTGTAGCTGTGCGCCACTCAGTGGGCACGAAACCTGAGGTGAGGCTATGATTAAACATGACACTTAGGTGAGGTGCCAGTTCATATTTTAGTTTATGTAGTACACAACCCGGGATGTCATCTGGTCCCATGGATGCTGTATTCTTAGCTTTGGAGAGTGTGTTTTTTACCTGTGTGGCCATTATTACCGGAATTTGGCAATCTTCCGGTGTTGAGATGGGCCATTTACGGGATGAGAGGGGGGTGAAGTTGGCACTGAATCGATCTGCCAGGATATTGGCAATATCCTTGGGATCAGTATATTTAATGCCATTCTGTTTTAGCTCAGAGCAGATCTGAGCATTGCCATTTAGATTCTTGACATAGTTATAGAATGCCTTGTGGTTGTCCTTGGAATATTTGGCAATTTTGTTTTCGTAACTAGCTTTGGAGGATTTTATGAGGGATCTCAGTTTCTTACTGAGGCTGGTAAGGAAATTTTTTGCATCCTGGGATTTTCCTCTTTTCTGCAACAGTTTCTTCCTTTTGTTGTAAAGTTTGTTTATGGCAGGGGACCACCAGATTGGCTTCTTATTTTTGGATAAGAGCATTTTGGTTCTATTTGGGATGGCACGATTTATGCATGAGTGGATGTGCTCGTACAGTGCCTTAGTGTAGGATTCAGCAGTTGAATTTTCAGCTCCCGTCTGCATGGGTGTCATGAAGTATGTCACTTCTGACTTGAGTAGCATGAAGTTGGCTTTGGAGAAGTTTTTTTATGGAGGTTTCCTTACTGGGGGGTGGGGGTGGGATGTGGATGTTAAGGGTGATTAGCTTATGGTCAGACGTGACTAACGAGGGGGTGACCATAGGTGTGGAGCATCGAGTTCCCATGTTGGTAATGACCAGGTCTAGGATATTGGAGCCCCTGGTAGGACTATGGATTAGTTGATCCAGGGCGTTGGAATTTATGAATTCCAAGAACCGTTGGGCAAAGTTGTTGGTACATGAGTAGTTTTCCCAGTTAATGGCAAGGTAGTTAAAATCACCCAGTATTAGGGTGTTTGGTTCATCTTAATATTTTCCAGAATGTTTAGAAAGGTGTAGTGAGAATCTTGGGGTATGGTGGGGGATCTGTAGCAAGCTACAATTTGGATTGCAGTCTTACCTAGTTTTAGTTGCACCTGGAGAATTTCAGACGTTGTGTTGGGCAACTAGCCTGGTGGTGTGAATATCCTTGTTGAATATTGACACTCCTCCACCTTTAGTGTTTCGGTCCTGCTTTGGTGGCCGAAAAGTGTGGTAAGAGTTGTAGCCTGGTATTGCAGGGGTGCTCTCTGGAGCCTTGAACCAGGTCTCAGTTACTGCACAGATATCGATGTTCTCCAATTTTTTTTATAGAGGTTTCCTTAGTGGGGGTGGGATGTGGATGTCAAGGGTGATTAGCTTATGGTCAGACCTGACCAATGAGGGGGTGACCACTGGTGTGGAGCATCTATCTCCCATGTTGGTAATGACCAGGTCTAGGATATTGGAGCCCCTGGTGGGACAATGGATTAGTTGATCCAGGGCATTGGAATTTATGAATTCCAAGAACCATTGGGAAGAGGTGTTGGTACCCGAATAGTTTTCCCAGTTAATGGCAGGGTAGTTGAAATCACCCAGTATTAGGGTGTTTGGCTATATCTTAATATTTTCCAGTATGTTTAGAAAGGTGTAGTGGGAATCATGGGGCATGGTGGGGGATCTGTAGCAAGCTACAGTTTGGATTGCAGTCTTACCTAGTGTTAGTTGCACCTGGAGAATTTCAGATCCATTGTGTTGGGCAACTGGCCTGGAAGTGTGAATATCCTTGGTGAACATGGACACTCCTCTACCTTTAGTGTTTCAGTCTTGGTTTGGTGGCCGAAAAGTGTGGTAAGAGTTGTAGCCTGGTATTGCAGGGGTGCTCTCTGGAGCCTTGCCAGGTCTCATTTACTGCACAGATATCGATGCTCTCCATGTATAGGAGTGCCTCGAGAGAGTGCATTTTGAGGTTTAGACTTCTAGCATTGAGTAGCATTACCTTCAGTTTTTGCATGCTTGTATCTGTTACGGTGGTGGTTTTGTCCTCTGAACCTTGCCTAAAAAGGCACTGTAGGGGTGGCAAGAGCTTTAGCCAGTAATCTGAATTCTGGGGTGACACGTGCAGACCATCTCTGGCAAAGTATTGTGGTTTGTCGATCATGTCGTCCCAGGCAGACAGATACTGGATCCCCTTTGAATGACACCAGAAGCTTAGCCAATTGTTGAAGTCCATCATTTGTCCTTATACTGTGGTATCATTCTGGGCGAAGGCAGGATGCTACTCAGGGCTAGGGTCATACCTGCCTGGGCCATGTGATCCGAGGGCTCTTCCATGTCTCTTTTCATGTAGTCCAGGGAGGTACGTCTCAAGTCATTCACGCCAACATGGACAATGACAGAGTCGTATTTGTACTTGTTGTGGAGTGACTTGAGTGCATGCGTTATGTGGCGGATCCTGGCACCTGAGAGGTTTTTCTTCCTGTTCAGCCTGGTGACATCACTGTGCCTGAGTCACCCATGACTAAAGTTTTGAGTACGTTGTCTTGCCTTAGGGGCTGTTGTTGGGTGACACACTGGTGTTGTGAGCTATGTGTCACTTTAGTTGTGACTGATTTTTGTTTGCGTTTCAGCTTCGGAGGTCCTTGTTGCTTGGGCAGATTAATGTTAAGGTCCTCCGCATATGTGGGTTTAGTGTTGCTATGTGTGGGTGGTAATGGGTTTTGAAGGGCTATGTGTTGCTTGAGGTGTAGTGCAGGTGTTAACCTTCTCCTCTTGACTGTCTAGCACAATCTTGGCTGGAGAGAGCTTTGCTTCCAGTTTGGCTATGTAAGTGCATCTCTCACAGGTTGTAGTGTTGGGTGGTAGGAGGAAAGGGTTGTCTGTGTACATGAGGCAGTTGCTGCATTGCCCCAGTATGACCAGATTCACCAGGTGGATATGAGAAATCACTGGAAGCTGACCCTTGGATATGCCTGTTTAGGTGCTTTTTTCTGAATTACAAGAGCTGTTTTCCCTTACCTTTGCAAGGTACTTTGCGGTTACAGGTTGTTTAGTGCCTATGACTAATTTCTCCTTATTAACAAGGAGAGTTGAGTGCTTGTGTCATTTTAAGGCTTCCTGGTGCTTTTCAGCAGGTTCTAGAGCAAGTGCAAGTCACAGGGGTTCAGATTTTAGCGCTACTACTGAGAAACCAGCTAGTTCTAAGGGAAAATTTGAAGAGCAGACTTTCTGGCACCTGGAATAGTTTAACTGTACCCTCGCTGTGCTGCACGATGTGAAAAACACACAAACACACGCGTTTTTAAGCCAGAAAGTTGAAAGGGATAGAAATCAGCCCAAAATGGCTAATAAAATTACAATTTCAGTGCTGGAAACCACTCCTCTAGTGTTAGGCAGTACAACACTTACCACTCCCATTGGTAAGCCGTAGGACTTCCTTCTACCACAGCAAGGTCTGGATAGATCTGAACACAGAAAATAAAGTCCTGAAACTAGCAAAGCCTGGAATCTGGACTATACTAGCTAGGAAAGGTGGGAAACAAGCAAACAAAATAGAATTTTTTGGGTTTTTTTTTTTTGGTTAAAACATGCTAAACAATGCAATAATACAGTAAATAAACACAGAAAAGGCTAACACACTTGATTGTGTACCCCTAAACAGTAAATGCAATTAAAACTCTACAAAATTAGCAATTTAAAACTTTTTTAATGAAGCAAGGCAAGTGCACAACTGAAAAAATGATTTAAGAGGCAGTAATACAGTAGAATAAGCAGCTAGTCTACATGTACAGAAAAGCAGCTAAAACAATTCACTAAGTATACTCCATATGTCCAAAATGTTTGGGAAGCACAGTCAGAACACAAGGAGATTCAGGCATTTTTTTTTTTTATTTTAGAAAGGGAGAAAGGAGGAGCAGAAATAAACTATGTGGGTTGGCCTTCTCAGATGTTCTCTCTGTATTAGGTAGCATAAACTAATGACACTAGACTGGGAGGAGTGTCCAAGATCAAATTTAGAGTAGGGGTGGACAACTGCAAGGCCAGCAGGTATACAGACAAGATGCCAACAGGGGAGTGAGGGTGGTAAGCTATTTATGGCAGAAAACACTATAGAAATGTTTATCACAGCAGAAAACCAACAGTAAGCCAATAGCTATGAAATACAGTACAAGTATTCAGTATACAATAAAATTGCTATAAATATCTAGAATAAACAATAAATACTAAAAATAAGCAAAACAAAACCCCCCAAAAAACAGGCTACTTATTGCTATATATCCCAGATCAGGTGCTTCTCCTCAGATAGCTCTGTGTGTAATGGCTGAAACACTTAAGTTAACTTCTTAAGTAGCAGGAAGTTGAAACCTGAAACAACTTTAAATAAAGCTCAAAAGAACCAATGAGGTGCTTTCTCCAAGCCGTAGACCTGGCAACCCAGCTAGACAATTACCACAAACACTAAACTCTCACTGAAGTGGGGGATGGTCTTCGCTAACTGTGATGGCCTGGACATTGCTAACTATGATGGCCTGGACAATGAGCTCATAAAACAGCCTCTAACGAACAACTAGGCCCACAAACACAATCAGGAATAAGGAGAAATATTACAGCTACTACCTAAACTATTTTAGGCAGAAAACACTACAGAAACTTTTAAACTTTTAACCAGGGTTACCACCTGTCCCACTTTACGAGGGACAGTCCCTCTTTGGGCAGTTGTGTCCTGACCAAAAATATTAAAAATGGCAAATGTCCTGAGATTGTAGGACATAATCATGTCCCATATTTTATGTAATAGTTGCATAAAATAGTTATTTCTGAATCTAAAATACCTAAATGTTACAAGAAACAGAATAAGCAACTATACTACTGCAAGAATAAGCTTTTATTTAGGCAAAAAAGTAAAGTTCTATCCTTTGTACTGACCATGAGTATGTGTTGGCCTGTAAAATCTGATGTGTGTCCTGAAAATGTCCCACTATGGACATTTGAAAAGGTGGCAACCCTACTTTTAACTGCAGCCCTTAAAGATTATGCACACCCTGACAAAATCAGATTAGTTTATCTGATTTAAGAATTAGTTTCTTCACTAGCTTCTTAATTTGGCTATGCTTTTTCTCATTTAAGTTGTCATTCTTATTTTTATTTAAATAGAAGTCTCTTTCACCGAGTGCCGTAACATGCTCCACCCTCTTTGATTCCTCTTCAGGGAGGTCTGCTTCCCTTTTGATGTGTTGGCATCAAGTAGGGGTTGGAAGCATGAATTACTTAGTGAGAGGAAGGAAGACATATGAGGTTTTTCAGCACTGGGCAGTCCTGTTTGTGGTTTTTGTATTGTTTTTCATTTTCCATGTGAGTTAAACGTTGTCCGTTAATTTGCTGTTCAAGCCCCCAAGTTGCAGTGTTTTTTATGTACAAAAAATGTGAAAGCTGCTTCAATTATATGGCTGTGCCAGCACAACACATGCAGTACAAAGTCTATTCCTCTCAAATGCCCCTGATTTTGCCTAATGTTGCAGAATCATTCCTCTAACTCTCCCATGATTTTTGCAGGATATCCCTGATTTTGCCTTTTATTTTTGCCTTGTCTCTCTCTTGTAAAACTTTAAATTTTCTGTTAAATCACTTTTTGATGCAGCTGTGGATTACCCTTCAAAATCACCGTCTGTGTTCAGTGAACTGGCTAATATTGGAGGAGTCTAAGGACAGTCTGCAACTGAATACCTATAGCTGTTAATTTGCCTTCATTCGTCATCTAACTAGACTTTATACAGTGCCCCTTTTTGACGCAACTTCAGAAGAAAATGTTTGCCATAATACTTTTGTAACCTCTGTTCAAAAATATGTCTTAAAATATCTGATACCTTATTGTAACAACTTACCAGAAATAAGCCTGGATAACCTGATGGTTTGACCCTTAACTGCATTGTTTGAGGTAAGGGTTTGTCCACTATGTGTGCTGTAAATAAGTATTACTAAATGTGGGTTTGCAATGAATTGCAAAACAAACCTTGGTAATTCTTCCATCCAGTAAATTGTTATGTCCAGAAAATGTATACTGTGTTGAGACCACCTTACCTGACAGAGCAAGAGGTAATGTATTGTTCAAATGCTCAAAAATCACCTATTTCAATTTCAAGTCCTTGTCATATATGTAAGCTGTAAAGTAAAATGCACTTTGTTCATGTATAATGAATTAAAATATTTTATTCATTTCACTTATCCAGCAGTAAATTTGCAAACAGTACTATTATTGTTCCCATGGCAATAGCCGTAACTTATACTTGTTATTATAAAAGTAATTGGGAAAAGCCGAAAGACAAACAACAACATTAAGTCCAAGAGTTGACATATATTGCTGACACTAATAGTTCCAAGAAAGGTTGTATAAGACAACTTCATGTAATCCCAAAACATTTTTAAACCAGTATTTTGGGGTATCTCTGTGTATGTTATTTACATCAGCAGTAGTAAACAAACTTTTCACTGAAAAACCTTATATTTTCAGCAACTCCAAAAATGCTATGAATTCCTTAAATATGATTTTCCCTTTGAATAGACTTAATAAGTAGTCTATCAGAATGGTTAACAGATCTGTCTTGGGAGCAGCTACAGAAATAATTGGTCTGAATGGTGGACAGATCAAAACTCATAAACGTAAAAGAGATGGTGATATTAATAAAGACTTTCAACTGTCTCAGTCATCTATGATCCCCTTGACTATTATAGACATCACCACAGTAATGTGGTACATAAACAAACAGGGGACAACCAGTTCTTACCATCTGTGGAGCCTAGCCATTGTAACCTGGGATATAGCATTTCATCATAGTCTCACTCTGCAGTTATCTAACTTCCCGTCAAAGGAAAATTTTGTGGCAAACATCAATCTTTTTGCCTCCATTTACAACTAACAACTGACATATTTCTGCAAAATTGCCACAGGCTTCATCTCAGACTAGATCTACTCACACAAAACAAGATGCACCCCAACTTGAAACAACTTCAACTAACTGCCTGCATGACACAGCTTAAGTACCTTTTTAGACACCTATTTTCTGAGGACATTCAACAGATGTTAATGGAGGCAAAAAAATGTTATTTATAAATCATATAATACTAAATGTAAAATATTTTTCAGTTGATGCCAAGACAAGAACCAGTACTCTTTTAAGTCTAGTATTTTCTGGTTCTACATTTGTATGAGTTATTATCCTCTAGCCTTTCTTACTTCTCTATCAAGGTGAATTTGTTGGTCATTTCAGTGTATTTGCCCATCATCCTCCTCTTTCAGTGCATTCCCATGTTAAAATGTTTTTGAGAAGAGTGCTGTGTACATGGCCTCCAAGAATACAGGTGACTCTCCATTGGGATCTCGACTTTGTTTTGAAAAAAATAATTCTTGCTCCATTTCAATCAGTCCATCAGGCTGATTTGAGATTCATAACATGGAAAACCCCTTAATAATTGTTCTGACTTCTGCAAAAAGTGTGTCAGAGTTGTAAGCTCTAATTGTGTGTTAACTTTATCTCATTTTCCACAAAGACATGGATTCCTTGGGAAGTAATCCTTTTATTATGCCTAAAGTGTTATCCGCATTTACTTCAAACCAAGCTTTCCATCTCCCTGTCTTCTTTCCAGAACCCCCAAACTAGGGAGAAGGATTCATCATGCTCTGGATGTCCAAAGAAAACTCAAATATCTTTACAGAAATAAAACCTCCAGAAACTGATTACTTATTTGTTTCTTGTGAGAGTAAGAAAAAAAGACATCCTCTACCAAAGGACCCTCTCTCCAAATGGTTTGGTCACATATCATTTCCTTTTGTTATACTCACAAGAAGTCAATTCCAGGCAGGGTCAATGCACATACTAACATGGCCTTGACTTAACCAGTGTTTTTTGGAAAGGAGTGGAATCTAGAAGCATTCTGGAAGCAGCAACTTTGGGTCTAGAGTAGGCTTTCCTCGGACCATTCTCCAGGGGCTCCTGAACCTTCATCCTTCCTCCTTCTATGGTACTATGGTAGTCTAACCGTATATACAAGGCCACTGCAACAGTGATCAAATGATGAACATAGTACAGTTGTTAGAGTTTTGATTGATCAGAGCTGCAGTAGTTACTCTCTCCCTCCTTCCCCTTGATTTTAACTTTTGTTGCCAAGGTGAGGACTTTTTTTTTTTTTTTTTTTTACTTACCTAGCATTGACTTCTTTTGGAGGCACAATGCAGATCACAACCTAATATACGTAAATGGAGACTTTGTAGAAAGGGATCCTGCCTTCAAGTTTCTAGGTGTACGTATGTCAGAAGAACTCTCATGGTCCATAAACACCATGGAGGCAATCAAAAAGGCACAACAGAGACTCCCATTTCCTGAGGAAGCTCAGGAAAAACAACCTGCAGGAGAAGCTACTGGTGTCTTTTTACTGGTGGTTTATCGAAAGTGTGCTGACATACTGCGTTCCATATGGTATGCCAATATCTCAACTGCAGACAGGAAGGCCCTTCAAAGGATAATTAACTGTGCCCAGAAAATCATTGCCTGCTCACTGCCCTCTTTGGAGGAACTCAACTCTCACTGTATCAGCAGGGCAATCAACATCTTGAAAGGCCCTTCTCACCCTGGACATCACCTGTTTGAGCTGCCGCCTTCTGGTCCATTCCATCTCGGACAAACAGACTTAAGAACAGTTTCTATCCCAGAGCCATACGTGAACTGAACAATGCTAAATACTCACATTAAGTACAGATAATAGTCATTTGCACAATAATGTATATGTTTACATTCCTGTGCACCTTACTTTATTTGTTTCATGTGTAGTATACCCAAGTGCAATAACTTACTTGTTTACTGCATTGCATTGCATTATATTGTATTGTTTGTTATTGTACTGCATTGCATTCTCTTATTTATTCACATTCATTATATATGAATGCACCTTAGGAGGACTGCTACAAATTTCTTTGTACTTGTGCAATGACAATAAAGTAATCTTATCTTATCTAATAAGAAAACTCAGTAATTCATTTCACAGTAGGCTCAGTATTGCATCTGGATACTTTTTGGGTTAATAGTCTAAGGGCTATAACTTTGTTTTAATTAAGTTGTGTGGCTCGAAAGTGACAAGTATTTGCACAAAAATAAATGAATCGTTTTCAACAGGCATCATGGAGACATCCATAATAACACTGTTTCCATTAGAAACTGTGTTTGTGGTATTATAAGGGTGATATCCAACTGGACTGTATGCCTTACCTGATTTGCAGCATTTTCATATCTTGAACTGTAGTGAAAAAACAAGAGGGATGTCTTAATGACCAAATCATGTTAAAATAAGCACCTAGAAAATTAATTGTATGGTAGATACACACACACACACACACACACACACACACACACACACACACACACACACACACACACACACACACACACACACACACACACACACACACACACACACACATATACATATAGCCATGATTATCTTCTTTCAAAACCCTTTCTTACTCAGCACATTGTAGTGTTCTGTTTCTGTTTTTGCAGATCATAATTAAAAAGTGGTCAGTTCCATGTCCTCTTCCATCAAGCATTTCTTTGGATTACATACAGGTAATGTAGTATTACATTTTCTGTACTTTTTCAGTTATCCAAGTGCGGGACTTTCATTTTTATTAGTTTAAAAGTGCATGTTGTAATTTGCATCGCATGCTAAAAGTTAAACATAATCATAAAATGTTGGTTTCCTGAAAAACTGGCAGGCACTAAAACACAGTAAATGAGTAGTATTCTGATTATAAGATGTTTGCTGTATGATGTACATTTTTTAAATTGCTTTGTTTTTCACTCAGCAGAATTTATTAAGATGCCATTGCTTTTAGCATCCAAAATTAATGGAAAGTCTATAGTTCAAGAAAAAAAATCCGTGTTTGTGGAATATTGGTGAACACTGTCATAGTTCATGATGGTGTCAGTTACTTGAAGTGTACATCCCTGGATTATATAAAGAGAAGCATGATGGAGCTCCCAGGCTGTGTGTGAAAGACAGATATGAGCCTAGCATTGACCAGCATTCTACCTTCTGCAAGGATGATACAGCGATATGAGCAAAAAATAATTGACTTTGTTTTTGGTGTCATTCAAAGGGGATCCAATTTTTGTCAGCCTGGGAGGATATGATCGAAAGACCATCCAAAGATGCAGGGATAGCCTGCATCTGTCCTGTCTAGGGTTTTGATTATCGGCAAAGATATTGCCTAAAAAAGGCACTATGGAGGTGGACAATGGGAACTTGATAAACCTACCAACATAACAAAACAAGCAAAGGAAAATATGAAGGTGTTACTGATCAATGAACGGAGCCTGAACAAGAAACTCTGCTCTCTACAAGCTCTTCTCACCCTGGGAGACATTGACGTCTTCATGCCCATTGAGTGGCGCACAGCTACAGTTATCCCACTCCACAAGGGGGGATCCACCTTGGATCCTGGCAACTACCGCCCCATCAGTCTGACAAGCCTGATCTGCAAGGCCATGGAAAGTATTATCATGGAACTTATAAACAAACACATTGGCAACCTTAAAACACTGGACCCCACCCAGTTTGGGTTTGTGAAGGGCTGATCTTGTCTCCTGAACCTGACTGACTTCTTTGAATCAGTCTCCAGAGCCGTCGAAGAGAGTAAGGCAGTCCACACAGCCTATCTGGACCTCGCCAAGGCCTTTGACACCATCCCCCACTCTGGAATCATAGATAAACTTAATAAGCTGGGCATTAATCCCTACGTCACTCGATGGGTTGCCAACTGGCTTACTGACAGAACCCACACTGTAAAAGTAGCTGACTCCAAATCCAGCTCCAGGCAAGTGTCAAGTGGAGTAGCTCAGGGTTCAGTCCTGGGATCTCTCTTGTTTGGCATCTACTTCTCTGAAGTACAGGCCAACACTAAGGGACTCTGGCTAACAAAGTTCGCAGATGACTGCAAACTGGGAGCCAGTATTGAATCCCCAAATAATGTCGATACTCTACAAAAGGACCTTACAGAAACAGATCCTTGGTGCCAGAGCCATGGGCTCAATGCCAAGAAATGTATAGTTATCCCCTTTGGGAAAAAACATGTACCCGTGAATTACCACATACGTGGCAGTATACTAAACACCGAAAGTGTGATAAGAGACTTAGGGACACAGGTGGACCAAGTGGTCTCACCTTCAATAACCACATCACCACAACAGTCTGGAAATCCTTCTATGTGGCACACCTCATCACTAAGGGATTTTCATGCAGAAAAAAGGAGGTCATTGTCTCACTGTACTCATCCCTCATTAGACCCATTACAGAATACAATGCCCCATTTGGTATGTACCTCTCAAGACATCTGCAACAACTAGAAAGGCCACAGAAATACCTCACTAAAAGAATCACAGGCCTAAAGCAGATGCCCTATGCTGACCGCCTTAAAAAACTCCAGCTATACTCTGTCGCATATAGTCTACTCCAAGGCGATCTCTGTTTAACATACAAGGCCATGTCAAACCCAGAGCTGTTGGACATGCTACACTTAAAGAAATCCCAATCCCTCAGAGCCACACGCTCCAGGGATCTAAACCTTGTCATCACAATAAACAAAATATGCTGGAGGGATAGGTTCCTGACCCAGAGACTCCCCAGACTCTGGAATAGACTGCCCATACATGTCAAGCAGAGCACCTCTTTGGCCTCTTCAAAAGGAACCTTGATGACTGGATTGGAGAAAGGAAATTCACCCAGGGATCACGTCAGTCGCCCTGCTAGACAGGGGTCCAGGGAAGTAAATAGTGTGGGAAGAAATAGCCAGGGAATTGTTATGGCTAAGCTTGTATAGGCCGATAGCCTAGTACCAACCTATGAACCTGTGTAGTAACTGAGATATACTTCTCTGAAAGGAACCTTCCTTTTAAGGCTCCCAATCTGGAATCCATTTCCACCTTGGGACATTACTGTTGTGCTTCAGGCTTTGACAAAAGCTGCGTTTGAGCCTGCTTCTACTTTGGATCTCAGATTTCTTTCTTGGAAGATTCTCTTTTTGGTGGCTGTCACAAGTCTGCAAGAGGATTTTGGTTTTGCAAGCCTTATGTAAACCTCCATATTTGTTTTTTCATAAAGATAAAGTCTGTCTGAGAGCAAACTTTCTCTCAAAGGTAGCCTCTGATGCTAACCTTAATCAAGCTACCAATCTACCAGTGTTTTTCCCAAAGCTATATAACAAAGGGGAATATACCTTACATTAGCTAGATATTCATTGACAAGTCAGGTTTTGTACAGGAAAAGGACACAAAAATCTGATCAGCTGTACTTTGCCTTTTTAAGAGATAAGTTGTTTCAAGGAGTTTCTTAAGTACACTGTCCAGGTGGTTTTCTGATTTCATTGCCTTTGTTCATTGATAAAAGGAAATCACTTTAAATGGCAAACCAAAGGCTCATTCTACTAGAGAGGTGGCTACTTCCACTGCATTTATGGGTAGGATTCCTATTGATGAAATGTGTGTTGCCGCTACTTTGTCTACTGTTCATACCTTTATGACACATTACAAGTTGGATGTGCAATCTACATCTTGTACATCTTCTGGCTGTACCATTCTCAGGCATATCCTTCCTTGATACTACCCAGATTGCATTGGCAGCTAGGGAATCTGTCCCAGTTGATGAATCAGATGGAAAAGACAACACTGGATACAAATGTTATGTACTTAACATAATGCTAGATCTGCGTTGACTTGTTTCACCCAGTTCAACATCCCTTCCTCTGTCCCCTACCCCAAATTGTCATTCTTTGACACCTGGCAGAACTGTTGGACCTGACCAGGAGCCTTGTCTCTTGGGAAGCCTTTCTCACTATTGTTGGCCTGATAGGGTGGTCACCTAAGCCTGTTTTTATTTTACCTTATGGAGTTTCCTAACTATAAACAGGTAAACTCAATCTGAGGTAATCTAGGGACCAGAGGGAATTATTAGACTAGGGAGGAATCGGAGCCCTGGATTCAAGATCTTGTAAAGCACCAAGGTGGGATCTGATCCAATCTGATCTGATAACTCAGTTGTTGAATTGGATGAAACAAGACAACACAAATCTAGCATCATGCTAAGTACATAACTTTATTCATCTCTAAGAAATCAATCCTGTCAACTTTCTCAACATTTGTAAATTTTAAAATTGGAGGGTGTTGTTGAAATATCGCAGAAATTCATCTAATAGGCTTACAAGTATATAACAGGCTAATGACCACCAGGGTCTTTATAATCCTAGCTGTGCAGCCCAGTTGTGTCCCTTTCTATCTTGGGTGTTGGTTAAAACATTCTAGTGATTATATGGAGGGGGGTATGTTAGTTTGGACATCAGAGTCATGGGAGATAAACCTGGAGTGAATTTCTGATTATAGGTTCATAGGTTATAGGTGAATACTTGGTTAGGGTTAATTGGCCTACAAAAATATTTGAAGCCTAGCTAATAACTTGAGGTCAGAATTAAACCCTGCACCTTATGTCTGAGGTAAAGACCTTAACTATTATTCCAAAACCACCTCCATTAGATTAACTGCCCTTTTGGACTATTTTAAGCTTAACCAGTTTTGCTTTCAAAGGTAGGAATCAAACCCTGAACCTTGTGTCTGTGAGGTTAATGCCTTAGCTTTTATGTCAACCCCCAACCCTATCATTTGAGTCAGTTAATTCCTTATGACTTCTTTATACTTAGGTTCATAGAAAGTACCAGGCTAACTGTTTTTATGGGCCTTTTTAAGCCTAGCAAGTTTCCCTTACAATTGAGAATCAAACCCTGTACCTTGTGTCTGTAAAGTAAACACCTTAACCAGTATGCTAACTCCAACTAATAGAAAACCAAACTTGTACCATCTGTCCACGAGGTAAACACCTTCAACTCCCAACAATAATGTCTACTATTCCTTTACATAAGTTATAGTGACACTAAAACAATATTAATAAAATACACTGTTTCTGTGTTTGCTATCATCTTTTAAACAAATTCAGATTTACACGTCATCATAACACTTGGAATAAGTGATTACCATTGATGCATGTGAATGAGAACATTTTTTAACCATTCAAAGGTTTTCAAAACAAAAATGCTACTTTCTAAAACAATTTCTGATAACATGCAAAATGTATACTCTGGTTATTTCTTACAATGTCACATCACCACTTCCACTGTCTGGACATGTTGAGTGATGAATACATATTGTGCATGTGGCGTTACAAAGTGATAGTGTTGATATACAATTAAATGTTCTAATAAGGAAACGTTTTAACTTGTTCAAAAAAGGTGTTTTGAATATAACATAAAGATTGGTCAGCTTATGCATTTGTATTATTTTACAAGTGAGTTTAAGTTCTCAGCAGAACCTTCTAATTCAGAGTGCAACAGTGGGAACCTGTGATGAGATGTACAGAATAATTAGCAGTGTGGTGCTCAGTGAAGATTGCTCATGCTTTCTTGTATTAGCCCCTCCTTGTTGGTCTGAAGGCTAAGTTTTATGTACATTTTGGATCTTTGACAAACAGAAAAGAGTTGGTATGACAACATTTTGTACAAAAGGATTATATAAGTAAGTCTTCATAAATTACATTACTAATATAAATGTCCTAACTTGCAAAATTAATTCACTGTTGAAATTTAAATGCATCACTTTCTTGTACAACTCCTTATATAGTTCAGTCATATAACATTAAAAGTACCAAGCACTTTCTGTAAAAGTAATGTATTTCGGCTTTTCACGATTAAGGGTCGCCACAGCTGAACTCTGGTCCGCTTATGATTGGCAGATTTTTACGGTGCCAAGGTGCCAGCCCGACGCCCAACCTTCAAAGAAGGCACACCCATTCATGCACACACCTTACCTGCATGTCTTTATATGTCACTTGACCGCAGGGAGGATATGCAGACTCCACACAGAAGGCACTCCAGCTGAGAATCGAACCAAAGAGCCTCTTGCTGTAAGACGACAACGCTAACTGCTGCACCACCGCTGCCCCTCACCAAGCAGTTTCTGTGAAAAGTGTAAAATAACTGTGGCTCCACTATTAAACAGCTTTGAGGATAGCAATAGCCATAACACCATCTAATTATTTTAAACCGTTATGCAGTAAGACAGTCAACTTATTACATTTCTGTTTGGCTGATCTTTAAAAAAAATAAGCATGTCTCTGGTTTATGTTTCAAAGCCTGAGAAGTAGTTACAGTGAATATTTCTTGTTGTGTAAGAGGAGCCATTGAAGGATGGGATGCTTGTCTCTCTGCATTGTCCACTGTCTCCTCTGGTGAGATTAAAACTGGACTTGCTGTCCTTTGCTGCTGACAGAGACCTTGCTTTTGATTTGCAAGTCTTCTAACTCTCACCAGAAAAGTCTGTGGAGATCTGTAAGTGTTATGAAAAAAAAAAAAAAAAAAGAAAACAAATACTGGTTTGGTAGACTTTAGGGAAGCTGCCAAATTACCAGTTTGATTATTAGCAGTAGCTTGCCAAGCTGAATTACTAGTGTAACCAAAATAGCCGGAATCATTGCTATGTCAAAAAACATTGGTGACAACATGGTTGGACTCAGAATTATTGACAGCATAATGTATTTATTACTGAATTCTCAAACTGCCTCTTGTCGTTACAACTGAACATTATTATTTTGACGTAGCCTTTGTAGTATTTTT
Organism: Protopterus annectens; assembly: GCF_019279795.1. Classification (NCBI taxonomy): domain Eukaryota; kingdom Metazoa; phylum Chordata; order Ceratodontiformes; family Protopteridae; genus Protopterus; species Protopterus annectens. Next base: position 804,229,219 of record NC_056737.1, on the reverse strand, counting down.
CATATTTTTATGCTAAGTAGCATTTTATTCTTTTCTGAAAAGTGGCTGTTGATGTAAAAAAACAAAAAAAAAGCATACTCATGATAATGTAGAAGAAAATGAGCTGAAGTGATTACAGCATTGTTAATTTATTTTATTTATTTATTTATTTTATTTTACATTTGTTAACCGGGATGGTCCGACTGGATACATGTCCTTTTTCAGCGGAGGCCCGGGGAGAAAAGCTCCAACAGAGTTACATTGATAATTAGGTACAGTAAATGAGCTGAAAGAACTTAACAAAAACATAGGCTATTTACATACAAGTACAAGACTGCCATTACTATTTCTGAGATTACTACAAATGTAACATTAATAACATATTAAGGCAGTATAATGACAGAGTTAGACAGGATACATATTTCTTTATCACAGTATACAAAGTACTTATCATCTTAGCTAGTTGTTTATGTTTTAGTTAATGGCACAGAGCTAGTCTGGGTTTGAGCAAGGACATAGCCAGTGTGACTTGAAGTGGAGTTTTAGATTATTTTTGAATTGACTTAGAGAAGTTGCAAGCGTGATGTTATTTGGAAGAGAGTTCCATATTTTACCAGTGGTGTTGGCCCACCTAGGTTGAGAGATTTAGTTGTTTGGACAAGGAGACTGTTTGCTGGGCAGCTTAGATTGGTTTTAGTGCTGGGGTATTCTCAGGTTGTTTAAGGATTTTGAAGGCCTCTATGAGTTGGGACTGGTGAAGAAGGTGTGGGAATTCTATCCATCCAAGCTTTTTCAGGTTAGTACAGTGGTGTGTTCTGTAGGGTAGGCCTGTAATGAACCTGGCAATGTGATAATAGCAGGATGAGAGCTTGGCCAGATCAGATTTGTTAAGGTGAGTGAGGACAGGAGAGGCATATAGCAGGGTAGCGAGAAGGTGTGAACGGGCTGTGGCTGCCCTGGCATTCGGGGTAAGGAAGGCTTTAATTCTATATAGGGTCCCAAGTTTCTTGTTGACTGACTTAATGGCTTGGTTGATATGTATATCAAATCTGAGTTTATTGTCAATGTTTACTCCTAATAGCTTTTATAACAATGTTTGACTTACCATCTAGTTAACATTTCACTTAAAGTTGACACAGTCCTCCTGAATTTCGGTATGTATAATGATAACAGAGTGTATTTTGACCACTATGTCTCTCTGGTGGTTAGAAAATCCTTCTGTCTTGACAATAGTTAATACCAGGAGATTTGCTCACAATGCATGTTACTTTGTTTTACCTTTCTGTAATAGCAACATGACATAGGCCTTACCTATCTCACAGTTTAGTTATTACCAGTTTCTTAACAAATCTGGTTTTGTGTTGCCACCAGTAGGAATTTTATGACATACACATCAGTAGAAATTATTTCCTCTCCAGATAAGCCTCAACATTGAATGCACAACTGGAGATGCTTTAGAAATTGAAATTTACTTTCTAGTTCTGTGAATAATTCAGGATAGTTTGTGAGAGGAGTCAGATATAAATGTTGGTCATAGTCCCCAAAGTAAGATTCATGGTTCTGTGCCTAAATAAAAGCTTTCTTGAGTGTAGACAGTAGCATGGCATCGCCTTTTCAATTCCTTCCAGGTGCAGGACTCCAATCATCACTATATCTGAGGTTACATTTCAAAGTGGAAGATTGTGCTGATATGGTAAAGGAATGGTTTGCTAGAAGAATAAATTTACATATAAAGTAAAACAAAAAACTCCCAAACAATGTTTGACTTACCATCTAGTTAACATTTCACTTAAAGTTGACACAGTCCTCCTGAACTTCGGTATGTATAATGATAACAGAGTGTATTTTGACCATTATGTCTCTCTGGTGGTTAGAAAATCCTTCTGTCTTGACAAATGTATCCTTCATGGTCTCTCCTTAAGATCCAAGGAACTTATAGTGTCATGTTATATATCCCTTATTAGACCCATCATTGAATGTATTGCAGCCTTCTCCAAGTACCTAATATGAGCCTAAACCAGCTTGAGTGACCTTAACATTTCCTTGCTGGAAAATATCTTGGGTCTCAGTACCCTTAGCTACTATGACAAACTAAAAGCTGTTTCCCTCCTCTTATCATGCTGTTGCTGTGGGTGATCTTTGCTTATCTTCCTACGCTATGAATGACACAGCACTCCGTCAACTCCCTGACCTAAACAGAACCAGTGGTAAAGCAAACACCCACTTTTGAGACTTAAACCTATACTACCACATCAGCAGCACAAAATGGCATGACAGATACCCTACTCAACATGTCCCTCATTTCTGGAATAGGCTGCCTTTACCTGGCAAGTAGAGTACTTCCCTAGCAACTTTTAAAATCAGGCTGGAAAACTGTACGTGATCCCAAAATTTTACTGGGACTATATGGAAAACATCTCCATAGTATGAGGGCATTGAAAGTATCCCACCAGTTCTGGGTGATGTGGTTGAGCTTATTGAAGGCCTGTTTGGTCATAAACGTAGTAAGAATCAATGAAAATATGAATAGTAAATACTAAGGTTAGTAAATGAACTACTGTAATAAAATGGAAGTGCAGAGATTCCAGCTTAATAAAAAGCAAAATAAATTGAATGAATAAGTGCGCTTCTGTATATTCAATTACAGTTCTTGTGTCCATGAAAATTCACGCTTAGGTGAGTAGACTATAAGCACTCAAAGTTTCATTACACAGTTAGTGCTCCAGTTTTGTTTTGGATAATAGTGGCTTAATGCTCCCTTGGCCATGTGACACTGCATAGTAAGGCTTTGCATTGCCTTGTCTTTTATTTGTTTTCTGATGCATATTTTACCAAACTGAAGGTTGCAGAGGGTACCAAAACCTTTACTGAAGAGGACAGCAGTCTGTCATAGTCACTTATATACTAATAGGAGGTTTTGAGGATTCCCTTTCCACCACAGGCATGACTTTGGGACATTGGAGGAAAATGGATTACTCAGCAAAACCCCATACAGACACAGAGCACATATGCAGACTCCAAACCGAGGGCATTTCAGTCAGGATCAGAACCAGTAAACTATGCTGTGTGAGGCAGCAATGCTAACTGCTCTATCAATTTCTCATGCTTGCCTTGGCTTTAGTTTATAATAACCACTATGGAGGTCATTTCGCAGTCTGTGATGGCCAGCATTTCTTGTCCACTATCGGTAATAACCATTCCACGGACAATTTCTTAGTTTCTAATTGCCAGTATTTTATTACTTTTTGTAGTTTGTTTGCAACTCCTCCTTTTGCATCATCTAATATCAGAGTATTTGTAGTTGAGTTGTAGTCATAGAATTAACTTTTACATGCTAAAAATCATGCATTTTTGCCAGGCACTTCTTTTAGAATAGCATGAAATAAAATTTTTGATCTTGGCGTTTATTCTATTTTTTTGTATTTTATTTAGTCCATTACTTCTATGAACTCTTTGAGTTAACAAAAAAAGTGTTCCTTTTTCAAGGATGATTTTGAAGTCATAGATGATGTCATATCATGTTATGACCATTGTCATAGATGGAAGACAGAAGATTAAACATTTTATTGTTTCAAGTTGTATCAGTACAATCAAAATGCACCAACCATGTGATTAAGTATCTCGTAACAGAGAAAATGACAGGAATATATTTCCAGTATTATTTAGTGCACAGTACACTACAAATGTGCCCAAACAAAAACGGTGTCCTACTGTTTGGAAAGTGGGAAGTTTAAATCCCCCATTTAAAATATTGTAGTGAAGTAGTGTAGTAGGGCACTGCTGGTAAATTATTCTGTACTGAGCAAGTTAAACTCGAGATGAGATGCCACTTAATTTGCATCTTGTTTGTTTATTGCATCCTTGGCAGAAGTGGATGACACACTACTAGGTAATTACTGTTTTACTATGCAATTATCCATCTGTCGGATGCTGTTTCTCTTTACGGGTTAACTTTCAAATGAAAATAATTTGCCTGCTGCTAATATCTCTATTAATATATACTTATCCTTTTCTGTTCTTTTCCTTCTTTTTCTGGACAGATTTCCAATTCTACCGATGACTGCAAGCCAAAATTGTTCAACACTTCTAAAGGGGTATGTATCATATTAGCTAAAAAGTTACAAACTTCAGTTAAGCGAGCAACCATAGATAAAACTGTATTGAAATGAATTAATTTGTGAAACTGAGCATTCTATTTTATATTTCTTTTATATATTAATAAAAATGCATTTTAGTGGCAAAACAACTATTGATGTTTTACTACTGAGATTTGAGCTATACTGCAAAATCTATGCACATTTTATGCATAATTATTTTTTGCTAGTAAATATAACATGCTTTAAGATAATTAACAAATTGTGGGAGAATCCATTCATGTTTCTGTGAGTATTTGCACAACTATATCTCTTAACTATGCATTCAGTTTCTGGGACCTCAGAACAGGATTTAGAATGGTGTATATTTTCATACTCAGCATCATCTGTGAAATGGAAACCTAAATGAAAGAGCATTTCAGAGGGATGGGATTAGTAAAAAACAGTGCTGTATGGGCCAGAACAGAAGCATTACAATTATGTAAAGTGCCATTTATGAGTACACATACCATTAAAAGTATAAGTTTGAGTAATAGGATCCCTATTACAGGAATTCATAATTATATATTGGATAAGCCAACATGGTCAGATATCCCAATGGGTGCAATGTGTCCACTAGAGGAAGCACATCTTTAACGTAGGAACAGCTGTGTATCCTGCACTTCAGTTATGAAATCACAAGTCCTGATGCTTACATAGTAGATCTTCGTTCCAAAAAACCTGCCAGTTATCTGTTACATGCAAAGTAATGGGTCAACTTGAACCAAGTGGTTTTTCAGGGGGTCAAGCCCCCACACTCCCAAACTTTATACGAACACCATGGTCACACAACACTAACAAATGGTGAAAGTCTCCAAAACAGTACACAGCCGTTCTAGGCAGTCACTATTTTTTAGTCTAATTAGAGCAAACAGGTGATTCTCAAGATCATGCAGTCTAAGGATTTAGAAGGGAAACTATCCCCAGCTTTTGTCTTTTTTTTAGCTTTGTACTTTTTTGATGCTGAAGAGTGGGCCACAGATTTAAGCTGCCACTTTGATAAGGCTAAATCGTCCTTGAAAGTCTGATACAAGATGGGACAGCATATGGAATATCTATGCGTATCAGAAAGGTAGAAATGCCTTTTAACAAAATAGGTTTGGAAACTATGAGCGAACTTCGTAATATTAAAGTAAAATTGTGCAACATAGCCATGTTAAAAGGATATCTATATATTGACTATCAGACCCATAAGATGCCTCTTTTTTTTTTTTTTTGCAATCCAGAGTGAGATATTCCTAGCTGAAGGTCGATCACTGTGGCTGTGTGCCCTCCATCCCCCCAAGCCACTGCTCTACCCATTAACTACTTTTATTTTTGCAGCCTCACCCAGTGTTTAACTCCTCTCAGCAGGGGTCTCCAGTAGTCTTCTCTGCAGGAAGTGACAGTGAGCAGTAGGAGAAGAGCAATCACAGGAGCTGTCACTGCAGCACACAGAGGCTTTCTCGACACACTTACTGCCTTACATTGTGCTCGTGCCATCTTACCAATGCACATGCTATGAGGTATGGTTCCTTGGAGTATCATCACCGCAGGCTCAATGATAGCGATACCCACAGGCCGACCTATACATCTTAGCTTGGCCTGCGGATAATCATTTGAAATGCCAGGACCTGCTAGAGACTGAAATGCTGAAAAACAGACTTACATATATTAAGTTTGAGATAGCCGTTTCTCATTCCCTTTTCTCCAAGTTTAACTATCTCAGATTTAGCATATATGCATTCAGAGGGTGTGTGGTGCAGGGGGCTTTTCCCCCTGCAAAAATAGGTGTTTAAAGGAGAAGGATGATGTCAGAGATTCACTGTTCTCAGGCATTTTTTTTTTTCAGAGTGTTGGCACTTGGCATTTTGAGTGCCGACATTTCAGTAGGGAGCCTGGCCTGTGGTAATAGCTCCAGTGTTCATCAGGGCCATTGGAGCAGCATGCTTTCACCAGTCATGTCACCTCCAACCTTCTCCCCACAAGGAGAGCTGAGCAGGCAGATCCTCATTGCTTTTCCATCTCCCCTTCGGCTGGTCAACTCCAACAAGCACCAGACATACTGACTGAACTCTGGTCATCTAGGTATTATTTTACAGGGCTTTATTCCTGTATACCAGAAAACTTTTAAAGCCCTAAGAAGTGTCATCACAGGAAATGCAGGAAGGAAGCCTGTTCTGCAGCAGGCATCTTATTTGAACAACTGCTCTTAAAGTGAGTGTGGTTACACAGTGGTAATATGTTCAACATAAGGATCACTACTGCAGCAATTCATACTTATATGTGGGAGAGTATCAAACAGTGTATCCTCAGCTTCTTCCTATGGGTGGATGATTTAAAGTATATCATAAAGGATAGTCCGAGCCAATCCTGCTCTACTTGTTGATTGAGAATCAACTTTGTAATCTGTGATGAATGTGAGCATGGCAGTGTTTTAATAAAATGTTCCTTTATTTTCCTATTTGGATGGGTTTAGTCCATTACTGAAGAGTTAAAAGGCAAGATCTGACTCCAGAAATCAAACTGCTGATGGTCAACATAATAAATTGAACTGCGTGATGCATTTTTGGTTTCCTAACAGAAAACCCTATTTCAGCCTAGACTTTGAAGTGTGGTACAGCTATGCTACTGACAGTGCCAACAAAGCCCATAAACACATCAAATGCAAATTTAGTTTCCAGAAAGCTATTTTGATTGCAATTTCTTTAGCTAGAATCAAAGATAAGCTGCATCAGTGTGTGTGTGTGTGTGTGTGTGTGTGTGTGTGTGTGTGTGTGTGTGTGTGTGTGTGTGTTTGGTGAAGAGGATAGAGTTTTTCAGGTGTAGTATATTCCCTGCAGTCTTTCTATTGGGAAAGTTGGTGTCACTGTTTTTTAGGGATCATTCTGTTAGGGTCAATAACTTGTACTACATCATCTAAAGTGATTCCATTAAATGAGGTTTGCAAGAAAACTATTTGGAAAAAGATTTATCTTTAATTGTTACTCTCCAAATGTACAGACTGAAACTGATGTAATATTTAGCGCAGCTTTTTATAGAGTTCTGTTTCCAGGCCACTAGTGGTCCCTGTGAGAAGTCTGCAATGGTACTGTAATTTAAAACACTCAAATGAATTATGGGAATCCTGAGAAATAAGGCAGCTGTGTCTTTTTTGACCCTTTATACCTTACCAATATGTGCCCTTAAAGTTTACTTCCTTTTCCATGGTTGAATTTGACAGTACTTATCCAATCATCCACTTCCCATTTGAAGGGCGTTAATGTTTCACACCACTTGAATTTCAGACAGAGTCTATTCCAGCATTGGGGAAGGTGCTGTGTAATGAACCTATCGATTCACCACTTTTGTTTTGTTTTTTGGCTAATGAAAATTTAGATCCATGGTTCTGTTTTTTTGTGGGACTGTTTGATTTATGCAGATAGAAGAGATCAAGAACCACTGGGTTTCTAATGGCACTTAAAGCAAGGCAGATATCTTTTCTCACAAGTCTATTAGATATTGAATAAAGGGACAGTGCTTCCAGTCTTTTCTGTTGGCTTAGGGTTTTTAAGCCAGTGGTGGTCTTAGTTAGGAACTTCAGCATTGTTTTAGTTGATTGATATGTCAAGTGAGGTACATCCCTTCCAAATAGGGCACTGTATTCAATAATTAGCCTAATCAGTGCTGAATATAAATGGACAATGATCTCTTCAGATCTGGAAGACATTCCTTTGCCCATTAGCTGCACTAAGTAGGAGGGCTTTCAGACTCACCATCACATGATAGTTAAAGGAGGTGGAATTATCAACCCAGGCCCCAAGGTCTTTAACAACATTCTAGTTTTGGAGTGGGGCATTGTCAGTATTGCATGCTGGGGGAAAGGTGTTTACCAAACTTGACTATGTTGCACTTTTTAGCATTTAATTTGAGCCCATTTTTACTGCACCAGCTATTTACAAGTGTGGCTTCTTGCTGAAGGACTTTGACATCAGAGGAGGAGTTGATAACTCTCAGTTTACAGTCATCTGAAAACTTGGTTAGTCAGAGGTCTTGATCATGGTCTGTAGATCAGAAAAGTAAACACCGAACAAAAGAGATCTGAGCACTGAGCCCTGTGAGATACTACTGGTCGCCTTCATAATCTCTGATGAGGAGCCTGCTACCCACACCATGTGGGTTCCTTTAGTCAATTTGCTATCCATCTTACTACATAGGGATCCATTTGTAATGCATTATGTTTACGAACTCTTCAAGAATGAGGAATTGTGTCATATGCCTTGACCAGATCAAGGTAATGCTGTGTGGACAGCATGACTGCTGTCAACAACTTGTGTTACCCTTTTGAAGAAGTTAACCAGATTCATTAGACGAGATCTACCCTTGACAAAGCCAAACTGCTGTGCGTCTAGTTTATTGGGTCAGTTATAATATGTTTCATGGCTTTGCAAATAAGACTTGTCAGGCTGATTGGCGTATAATTCCCATGGAAAGTGATGGGGGCACCCTTGTGGAGTGGTATCACCACTGCTGTGTTTCAAACCTCAGGGACAAAACTAATGGCTAAACCCAGGTTAAATAATTTAAGTAGTGGCTGCCAGGGCTTGTTTAGTATTTAGCAATTGATTAGTTTAGGACACACCATTGTAGTTCTCTCAGGTGTGGACTGTGTTGACTTGACTGACATTCCTATAGGCCAGTCAGTTAAGTGTAGTGGTTGGGATGGTTTTTAAATGTTATATATGATGTTGGCATTTTCATTTGTTCCTCAACAAATGGGTTTGGATCTGATCCTCCGATCTGACTCAGCCACTTTTTTCATAGTCTAGGATCGACTCTTGAGCTCCTCCCTTTACCCATAATGATTTACCTCAGATCTCGTTTACTGCTCTGTTGATCGGTTGAGATTTTTTCCCTCTTGGGCTCTAGGCATTTTTTTTGTTTTCTGAGTGATAGTTGAATTTTTTTCTTCAATACTCATTCTTTTTCTTTAGTGCCTTCCTCTCTTTACCTTTTTAGACCTTTTTCTTCTATCCAGTGTAGGCTGTATCCTACCATCATTGATAGTCTGTTCTCTTTTTTTTTACCTCTCCTGAGGTAATCTTTTTTATCATTGTTGGCATATTCAAAAAGCAGCAACAAATTTTCTTTTTCTATTTTTTTTTCTTCTTTGTACCATTCCAGTATGGATGAAAAACCTACCAGTTTCAAGAAGTCCACTTCCTGTGGGAATAAGATACCCAATATACCCAAGTCTGATGTGCCCAGGGAGTGCATGTATTGTTTAGGGCCTGCTCACCTTCAGATTTCATGTGACATCTGTGCGGTCAGGGATAGGCGTAACAAACTAATTTTATAAGGTCATTACCTGATTCCTCTTCTGTAGTTCCTTCTACATCTGAGGCTCAAACCCCTTGAGAAGTTATAAGACTTTGGAGACTAGGGAGTCTAGAAAGTGCTGTCCTGTCTAATTTCCTTCAGCTCCGAGTTCGAAGCCGCCTTCAAAAATAAAAGCAGTCTCAGATCAGAACTCACCAGATCCTACTTGGCCCTAAGGTCAAAAAGGTTTATGATCTGACTTCATCAGATTCAATTGCATACCCAGTCAGATCTCCTCAGATCTGGTGTCCACACTTCCATCCAGAGACGGTATCTCCAAGATTAAGATCACCTTTTCTAATGGATACTCCAAAAAAGCCTTCTCGTCCTTCCTAAGCATTCTTCTCCATCAAGTCTTCCCAGAGTCTGAGCATGATGTGGGTAGAATAATTAGACAGTTCCTTACAGCTCAGATCCAGATGAGGTTCCTTCAGGCTCCGTCCCCCAACGGATCCATGAGCAACCTTTGACACACCCTATAGTGACCCCTTCTCCAATCGGGCCTGTGGTTTCAGAGCTGTCAGATCTGAAGATCCCGAGAGTCGAGGCATTGGATCTGAGAATGTTACCTTCTTTGACTCCGACTCTTTCCCTGATCTTTTTGGATCTGAGTGTTTCAGAGCAGAATGAGTCTCTGAGCTGAAGCACTGACATCAGATCTTGGTGGGGGGGTGACCGACTCTGATGGTTTTGGAACTGTTTCTTCCCCTTGGTGCCTTAGTGTTGGACAGCTCAGGTCCCATTCCCTCTTATAGGGCAGAATTCCGAGGAGTGGAACATTAGCTGAGCTGAGAGCTTTGGTTCTGGGGAGACTGATTTCTACTTATCCTGGACCTTCTGCCTTAGCAATAGTGGAAAGGGTTTTTTTCCCATTCGGGGGATTTTTTGGCTGTCACTTCTTCGAATCCTATTCCCATTCCTCCTCCAAATTTGAGTGTTTGGTTTCATCATCTTATTCCACAGGGACTGCCAAAACCGTAAAAGCTTCCAGACAGTCCCTGCACAGGGACTTCCCCTTTCTTCCAACACTTCTCCAGAGTATCCTACTGAAGAAGTTCCTCAGAAGAAACTGCAAAAGGAGACACTTGGATTCTCCTCAGGAATTATTGACAGAGGACACTGATTTCGAGGGTTTCCCAAATCTCCACCAGAAGACATCTCATTTGTAGACATTTTAGAAATCCTGCACCATAAAGGTGGATGGTCTTCCCAGCACCCTTCTCAGGAGGAATCTGTGTTCCTGAAAGCTTTCAGGTGTGGCCCAACTACATCTTGGGTTACCCCCCCCAGTGAATGAGCTTATCGACCTGGTCTCCCACTCGGTATGGAAGGAAATGGATTCCATAGAGCCCATCCCCAAATGCGCAGACAGGATTCTCAATCAGACAGGCAACATTGGTCCAAGGGGATTCCTGTAGATGCCATGGTTATGTCAGCCATGAAAAAGGAGCTAGCTGATCAAAGTTCCTCTGTCTGTCCCCATAACAGAGAGTCTAACACTTTGGACAGAGTGAGTTTATGCATCAGTGACCTTTGCTATATGATCATTGAATTACCTGGCACATTTTACTAGATTACAGAGGGACTTAATAAAGGAACTCTCTGACTTTACCCCTGGGTCCATGTTGGTGGAGGAAGTAAAAACTTATTCTTCATGACTGGCCACCCTACAATCTCTATCAAACATGTCCATGAGATTAATTTGTCATGCAGCTGAAGGTTCCTCACATACCTCTCAACCTAGAAACAGCAAAAATCTGGACAAGGCCCATGAAAAATAGGTACAAATCTGTACGTTGATTAACATGTAATTTGCACACATAATTACATAATCCCACCCACTCCAATGGAATTGTGGGATACCAACTTTCAAATGCAAACTGAAGAACAGACAACCAAAATATGGCATCAAAGTTTCCCCTGCAGCCATTCCAATGTCCCATTACCTGGCTATTTCACCCCATTTACCATAAACACTAATGTGTGCATACTGCTTTACTTCTACAGTAATTATTTGGATTTTATTTTTTGCATTTTACAGCACAATAATGCACAAAAACTAATATACATCTGGTAAACAAAGCAGTACTGTCTCACAATGAAAATAGACTTGGCATTAAAACTTCTCTGGCCTTGAAACTCACATTCATTGAAACAGCATTGAAACCCACACCAAATCCAAAGAAAATGCATCTGGCCAGTAGTGGATAAAGATTACCTTTGGGCTGTTTTCAAATCATTGGCCCCTTAGACACAAAATAAGAAACATACATGTGTTCTTTTCTTTGCTATCCCTTCCTGACTTTATTAAATTATATTCCTTGTATAATACAGTACACTTGTTAGACAGAGTGCATTTTAAATTTATTGTTTGAACATCTTTCCAGTAGACTGTACTGTAGGCAATGAAACAAAATGCATGAACCAATAATGACAAAACTGCCCAATTCAGAACATTTCCATCATGAAAGTCTACTTCCACACCCACAATATAAATAGAATGACAGTAGTGTAAGCCATAGGCATCTTGCACAGCTTCTCTCACTTATTTTCAATTTCATTTTTTTTGGGGGGGGGTAAAAGGACATAAACCAGGGGCACATTTTAAACATTGCTTGTATAATTTTGTAAAGTTGCTAGAATAAAATGTTGTGTTACCACCATGCATTTCACTAGTCTTGAACCCAGGACCCTATGCACTACAGTCAGAGCAACATACCACTGTGCCAAATCAGCAGCTTCCTGAAAAATAGGAAGACTGAAACTTAACGTCTATCATTTAGTGAATTAATTTCTCACCACAGCTCTCAACCTCTTATCACAAAAAAACTGGACAAACAAAGCCAATAATGTCTCACTATAGCTCTCAACTCTTAGCACAAAAACCTGGGGAAAGCTCAGAAGTGGTGGTGGCTAGAGACTTTAGGCTCTTTTTACCCTGTACTCAAGGTATAGGGTTTGAACCCGAGTACCTCTAGCCACTAGGTGCATTAAATGGGGGGGGCATTTATACACACACACACACACACACACACACACACACACACACACACACACACACACACACACACACACACACAGTTCATTCCACTGCAGAGTTAGTCATTGATGATAAGTTCTTCATTCTGCCGTAGAATAACAGCAAAGTTCTTCGTTCCGCCGCAGAATAACAGAAACCCACTCACATTTGAGCACCCATTCCGCCACAGAATAACAGCAACCTGCTAGCATTTGAGCACCCAGTCCCCGCAGAATAATCCAGTAGTGATCCTCATAGTGCTCATCTGATGATGATCCCCATAGTGCTGTGTGATAGCAATCATTTATTGCCGTTCCCGCTCGCATTTGAGCAGCCAGGTCAGCCGGAAATGTGTGAGCTCCTTGAGCTCAATTTTGACAGACTGGTAGCCCTGAGAGAGCTGACATCATCGCGCACATGATGATGTCAGCTCTAACAACACAAAAATTAAAAAACAAAAGAAAAACAGAAATGAAGTGGTGCCACTCTGGAATCATGGCACCCCTTCATTTGGACCCCAAAACTCAGTAAAATCGAGTAATTTGGCATGGTTGGGAGGTATGGTTCCTCATGCTGCAGATCCACTTGTGCAACTTTGGGGAGCCCTTTAAAGTGTAATTCATCATTGCTCCTTTTGATGGATCCTTCCTTTTTAGGGATCACCATTAGAGACACTTTCCTGTAGTGAACAAGATGGAAAGACCCTATCAACCATATGAATCCATTTTTCTACCCTGCAGAGATATTTCTCAAGAAATCAGCACAGTGGTAAGAAAATGTGGCTTCGGAAATCTCAAGGGCCTTTTCAAGATTCACGTGGGGATTTTTCACACAGGGTCAGATGGGGAAATAATTATAATAATGGAAGACACCGCCCACATGTCAGAGTGGATCCACAAAATCAATGGTCTCAAGATTCTATCTCGGACAGACCCTTCCAGCATTCTTGAAAGGTTGCCTGACTGTTCTTCTCTGGAGACAGTCGGGGGATTCTTGTCTTTGCACCTTGAAGTCTGGACAGCCATCACAAAAGACATATGGGTGCAAAGAATCATATCCAGAGGATATTTTATTCCCTTTGTACAAAATCCACCAAGGGTAAGAAAAAGTCACCTTAATGTCCCACCCAGTCAGTGGGACCAAGCAGCTGTGGAAATACAAAAGCTGCTACACAAAAGTGTCTTCCAAGAGATCCCACCAGACCAAAGATGATCCTGGTTTTTACTCCAGGTTCTTTTTAGTGCCAAAGAAAATGTGGAACCTGAAACCCATACTAGATCTTGGTCATCTAAACAAATTCATAAAGAACTCCAAATTCCAGATGGCCATGGTTCAGTCCATTCTACCTTTGCTCCAGAAAGGTGACTGGATGTGGTCTATAGATCTGAATGATGTGTACTATCACATAAAAATGAACAGATGGTCCTGAAGATTCCTTCACTTCTAGCTGGGAGCCCATGATTATCAGTCCAGAGCCCTGCCCTTTGGTCTCACCACAGCACCCAGGGTGTTCACCAAATGCATTGCAGTGGTTGCAGCTCATTTAAGACTGCATGGATTCAGGGTATTTCCTTATTTAGATATCCGGCTTCTCACTGCATCAACCAGGCATCTATTGATAACTGCCAGAGAGTACCTTTTTAAGTTGATTCTCTCTAAGTATCACTGTAAATCTTGCAAAATCAAAACTTCAACCAGTACAAGTCCAGGAGTTTATAGAGGATTGCCTAGATGCAGTGAATCTTCAAGCATTCTTACCATAGAGCAAAATTCTTACTCTAAGGTTACATGCCAGTCACATGCCAGTCAGGTTTTGTCTCATCATTTTCCTCCAGCCAAATTGATTTTAAGATCTCTGGGATTGATGTCTACTGCAATCACATTAATACCAACAGCTATGTTTCACATGAGAATCATTCAGTGGACTTTACAAGTGCAATGGTCCATTTTACACCAACCCTTACAATTTCCAGTAAAACTGTCCAGGGTATGCAAATACTCTTTAGTATGGTGGATCCAATCCAATGAGATTTGCTAAGGTCACCCCTTTATCCTTCCTCCACCCATCACCATGTTGACCATGGATACCTCTCAAGTTTGGATGTGGGGGGGCATTACTTGGGACAAACTGTTAAAGGCATGTTAACCCCAGAAGAGACTGAATTGCATATAAATGCCCTGGAGATGAGAGTGATCGTGTTAGCATTGCAGGCCTTCCAGAACACTCTCCCTCTGGGGACAATTGCTATTCAAATGGATAGTATGTCTGTGGTTTGATGCATCAACAAACAGGGGGAACCAGATCTTACCCTCTTTGCCGCTAAGCAATGAGAGTTTCTCAGTGGGCAATGTCATCCAACTGCACATGCTAGGAAAAGCAAATGTAATAGCAGACAGGCTCAGTAGAGCTATTATGATGCCTCACAAGTGGTCTGTCAGTCCATCAATAGCAAACATGATCTTCCTCCCGTGGGATTAACCATGCTGCAGCCTATTCCCCTCTCCCTCAACAACAAGTGCAGCAAGTTCTTTGCCGTAATCCCCCCTCAGGGACAGTCACTGAGAGATGCTCTAGTCCTCCAGTCTTCTTTATGCTTATCATCCCCTACCCCTAATTCCCATGTTTCTTCAGAAAACTTTCAGTTTGAAGAGCAAAGTAATCCTCATTGTCCCCTTTTGGTCTCAGCAGATTTGTTTTCCCTTATTGTGGTCTCATCTAGTATGTTGTCCATGGACACTGGACCAGAGTCCAGATCTCTTCTCATACCCATCAGGCCTGACTCATACGGACATTCCAGGCCTCAAATTGACTGCATGTTTTATTAATTTCTAATGATGGGTAGACATTCCAGGCTTTCCTCTTTTGTTCGAAGAATTTTGTTTTCATCTCAGAAATTTTCATTATGGCCTCAGCAGAGAGATATGGAATCTTTCTCTGCTGCAATCTCTGCTGCCGTAGAATGTCTAACATTTCATTTTCAAGGTGGAATTTCAGACTGTTCTACATTAAAGAGAAGAGGCTCCCCTTTGCCATTTTTGATTGGCTCGTATACCGGCATAAGAGCCAATCAAAAATCCCAAAGGGGAGCCTCTTCTCTTCAATGCAGAACATCCCGCTGTTCCGTATTGAAGAGAAGAGTCTCTGTTTTGCCATTTTTGATTGGCTCGTATGCTGGTATATGAGCCAATCAAAAATAGCATAGCAGAGCCACTTCTACTCAGAATGAAGTTGTCTGTGTACATCTAAAGAACGGAGCATGTATTCTCCTTTATTCTCAAATTTAGGGAAGAAAACTGGCAAACTGATGATTTAATTGATATTTGCTTCTGATGCAACTTTGGGTAAGAAAGATGGATTTGTATGTAAGGTGACTCTGTCCTTAAGGAAGATCAAGTAAGGTGGTTTTGAAGAGAGTGTTTGGAGTTCAGAGATTCACCTTGTTGAACTTATAGCTATGAGAAAAAGTGTTTTCCAAGGAAGAAACTTGAGGTCCACTTTTGCGGAGGGTTCAAAGGGTGACTTATTAGACTCTGTAAAACTAAAGCCTCTTCTAAATGCTGGTTGCTTGAGAGTGCCGGTTGCTTGAGTCCCAGATAAATAGGATCTTACTGTATTGGGGATTTAGTGACTTAATGAGAGTGAAAGTCTACACACATCTGCTAAGGGTGCGCTGCCCCCTTGCCCTAGACAGTTTTTAAATTCCACTGCCTTCTAGTCCTGCGGTATGGGGGAATGTACATTTTCAGTCTCTCTTTTTAATGTCTGTTCTTGGTAAGTATAACTTACAGTTATAAAATTATAATTACAATTTCAGTTCACTGTTTTTTTTCCCACTTTTTTTTAATTTGCCATTATACTTGCAGCTGGTTGGGCCTGACAGTTTTATACATTTGTATAACTGAGCACAGAATTTGTTTGTGAAGCTATCTGATGTGATGATGTCTAGTGTGATGTTGCCGTAAGTGAATTTTGAAACTTCAGACGTACTGAAATCTTGGAATTTGAGATTTTGGTTTCAGTGAGTTTAGAAATTTACAAGATGAAAGTGACTAGTTTGTGATATGACTATACCACGGAATGAGTTGTCAGGAGAATCTGTACTGATAAGGACCAGATGAACAGTATAGCGACTATGCTATCAATCTGTATAGCGACTATGCTAACAATCTGGTTTACGGAGTTTTTTTTTATTAAATCTAAGAACTTTTGGGTATATCCTACATTGGAAGTATAAATACTTCAATTTATTGCGGGTTAAATAAAGTCTCCCAAAATAATGGAGTACTTGTTTATATGGAGATCATCAAGCACATGCAAGAACCTTACGTGATTTTTAGGGGACATAGAGGGTGTTTTATAGCAGGCTGTATACTGATAGGTGGTCCTGGTTATTGTGATTTTGAGTTCAATGAGTTCCATTTGTGGGTCTCATATGGTCCTTAACGAATATGGAGATACTTCCATAGTTGCCATCAGATCTGAAAGCATGGTATGTGCAAAACCCAAGTGTGGAGGGAATACGTTCTAAGCATTTAAACCAGGTTTCAGTTATTACACTGATAATGTGTTCCATGTGCAGGAGAGCAGTTAGGTTGGGTGGTTTGTTTTGTAAGCTTCTGATATTTAGCAGAGGCACCTTAATGGGATCCTGTTTTGAATATGATTTGTTAGTTATGCTTGAGTGTCCATTAGCTGCATTCTGCAAACCCTTTAGGTAGTACACTCACTGAATAACTGGAATGAAGTGCATGCCATTATTTGCAAAGCAATTAGGATTATCGAGCATCTCATCCCATGGGAACTACACCAACTGTTTAGTCAATTTTTGAAGCCAGTTATCTTTTGTAATGAAATGACTCTGCAGTCATTAATTAAGATTGAGTATTAATTACCTGTAAAAATAGTTTTTGTGGTGCATGCACTGTAGGTTTATAGGTTGGTACTAGGCTATCGGCCCTAGGGCCTATACAAGCCTAGCCATAACAATTCCCTGGATATTTCTTCCCACAATGTTTACTTCCCTGGACCCCTGTCTAGCAGGGCGACTGACATGAACCCCGGGGTGAATTTCCTATCTCCCATCCAGTCGTCAAGGATCCTTTTGAAGAGGGCCAAGGAGGCGCTCTGCTTTACATGTATGGGCAGTCTATTCCAGAGTATGGGGAATCTCTGGGTCAGGAACCTATCCCTCCAGCATGTTTTGTTCATTGTGATGACAAGGTTTAGATCCCTGCAGCGTGTGGCTGTGCGGGATTGGGATTTCTTTAAGTGGAATATGTCCAACAGCTCAGGGTTTGACATGGCCTTGTATGTTAAGCATTGATTGCCTCTGAGTAGACGATATGCCACAGAGTATAGCTGGAGTTTTTTTAGACAGTCAGCATATGGCATCTGCTTTAGGCCTGTGATTCTTTTAGTGAGGTATTTCTGCAGACTTTCCAGCTGTTGCAGCTATCTTGTGAGGTACATACAAATGGGGCGTTGTACTCTATAATGGGTCTAATGAGGGATGAATACAGTGGGACAATGACCACCTTTTTTTTTGGATGAAAAGCCCTTAGTGATGAGGTGTGCCACATAGAAGGATTTACTGACTGTTGCAGCGATGTGGTTATCGAAAGTGAGACCACTGTCCACCTGTGTCCCTTAGTCTCTCATCAGACCTTTGGTGTTTAGTGTACTGCCACCTATGTGGTAATTCATGGGTACATGGTTTTTCCCAAAGGGGATAACTATACATTTCTTGGCAATAAGCTTGAGCCCATGGCTCTGGCACCAAGCATCTGTTTCTGTAAGGACCTTTTGTAGAATATCCACATCATTTAGGGATTCAATAATGGCTCCCAGTTTGCAGTCATCTGTTAGCCAGAGTCCCTTAGTGTTGGCCTGTACTTCAGAGAAGTAGATGCCAAGCAAGAGCGGTCCCAGGACTGAACCCTGTGGTACTCCACTTGTCTGGAGCTGGATTTGGAGTTGGCTACTTTTACAGTCTGGGTTCTGTCAATAAGCCAGTTAGCAACCCATCGAGTGACGTAGGGATTTATGCCCAACTTAGTAAGTTTATCTATGATTCCAGAGTGGGGGATGGTGTCGAAGGCCTTGGCGAGGTCCAGATAGGCTGTGTGGACCACCTTACCCTCGTCCACAGCTCTGGAGACTGATTTGAAGAAGTCACTCAGGAGACAAGATCAGCCCTTCACGAACCCAAACTGGGTGGGGTCCGGTGTTTGAAGTTTGCCAATATCTTTGTTTATAAGTTCCATGATAATACATTCCATGCCCTTGCAGATCAGGCTCCCCCCGTGTGAAGTGGGATAACTGTAGCTGTGCGCTACTCAGTGGGCATGAAGCCTGAGGTGTGGCTGTGATTAAACATGGCACTTAGGTGAGGTGCCACTTCATTTTGTAGTTCATGTAGTACACAGCCCGGGATGTCATCTGGTCCCATGGATGCTATATTCTTAGCTTTGGAGAGTGCAGTTTCTACCTGTGTGGCCATGATTGCTGGAATTTGGCAATCTTTTGGTATTGAGATGGGTCCTTTAGGGGGGTGAGAGGGGGGTGAAGTTGGCACTAAATCGATCTGCCAGGATATTGGCAATATCCTTGAGATCAATATATTTAATGCCATTCTGTTGTAGCTCAGCGCAGATCTGAGCATTGCCATTTAGATTCTTGACATAACTATGGAATGCCCTGTGGTTGTCTTTGGAATCTTTGGCAATTTTATTTTAGTAACTAGCTTTGGATGCATACTTTCTTTCTTATTGTATAGCACACTCTGACCTGTAGAACTTAATAATACACCTTGAGATGTGCTATGCTAGCATTTTACACTTAGCAATGAATTGTACACAGAACCACTAGGGTAGGACTGTTAGTCTGAGATAACTTAGCAATTGCTTTGTGTTTGAATTCTGTCAAGTCATCATTCTGCAAATAACATGATATTGGCCTTTCCATTGTTTTCTGTTACGGCTGTTACATCTGTGACCAGCTTCAGCTAGGAGGAACAAAAGAATACCCCTGTCACAGATATGAAATTGCCACAAGTATGGAATATTTCATTAGTACAAAGATCTCCGTTAACCATATTACCAAAGGTAAAATGCATATTAGTGTTCTAATATTTTGTTTTTTTTGGAGAGCTCTGTGAAATGTGTCCTTCATACATTTTAAACTGTTTAAATCATGTGATTTTCATCATTTTCAGAGTGCTTATGCCATACCTACTTTGGCATTTTCTTTCCTTTGTCACACATCTGTGTTACCCATCTACTGCGAGCTTCGCTGGTGAGTAGGATTTTTATAAGTATAGTGGTTTATTAGAGCATTGACATACCAAGATTTGTGACACAGTGGTTAGATTACAATTTTGAAAAGTAAGTTGTTAATGTGTGACAATTTATTACAAGACTATAACTGTACTTTTAATATTAATAGAAACATATAAACTTGAGTTTGAACAAGACTCTCATTCAAATAAATGTTCATCTGTGTACTGTTTATTACGGGTCTGTAACCCATTCCTTATTTCATTACCTTTTTGAGTTTCCCTGTTCTTACATATGCATGATTTCCTTCCACCTCCACAAAACTGGCTTTGTTAAATTGTGGCTATATATTGCATTTACCCTTGCCCTTCATGCAAATTGTCATTGGAAAGGGTTTGCATGTTAACTGTATTCTTCTTCTTCTCAGACAGAAATTCTTAAAAGTTTTGTAACATAAGGTAGAGTCTGACTCCAGGCAGACTTAGATTACTGAAAAAATATAGTCTACATGTATTACTGAATTATTTGGACTTGAAAAGTCATGTGTTCATTTGTCAAATTTATAAGCTACTGCTTTTCAAGAAACTTGATTGCAATAACCCAATGTTTTCTAGTGTTTCTGCTTCCACTATATCTATATGTGTGTGTATATATGCAAATGTGTGTTATTTCTATATGTGTGTGTGTATATACATGTGTTTGTGTGTGTGTGTGTGTGTGTGTGTGTGTGTGTGTGTGTGTGTGTGTATATATATTTTTTATATGTGTGTGTGTGTGTATATATATATATATATATATATATATATATATATATATATTTATAAATATATATGTGTGTGTGTGTGTGAGTATATATATATATATATATATATATATATATATATATATAGATAGATATATATATATATATATATATATATATATATATATATATGTGTGTGTGTGTGTATAAACTTATGTGTGTATATATCTATATTTATCTATCTATATAGTTGGATTTATTGAAGTGCATAACTATTGAACCTCCGGCATTTCAAAAATCTACACATCAAAAGAAAACAAAGATCACAAAAAACATCAACAAGTTTTCTTTTGTAATCCAATCACCAAAACTGTAGCACCCATTCAGCCATTCATACTTAATTTGTCTGAACAGTGGCTGTGTTATGCAAAGGGTTTTTCTTGGTAAGATGTAGGCCTTAATACTGTGGACAGGAGTGTTCATTTTTCATTTTATGTAGAAGTATTGTGGCAGTTTGCTATTTTCATTTCCAAGTGTAGCGCAGTAGTAAGAAACAAAAGAAAAAAATGACCAACTATATCACAATCTCCCAGACTGTATACAGTAGTATACCAATGTCTCAGTACACGAAATAAAACCTATAAAAACACAAAAAAACATTGTTTTTGTTTCTGGGGTATGGGACAACCTCCCTTGCATCCCAGCATCTCAACATCTTTATGAAACGTCGAGAAAATTGTATCGTCACTATACTGTGAGCTCCGTTGGAACTTACCTTTTAATGAAATAGTTGTCTGAGTTCTAGATGTAAATTTGACCACTGCTTTAATGAAACAAGTATTAAGCAAACTGAATATCACACACACACACACATATATATGTGTGTGTGTGTGTGTGTGTGTGTGTGTATAGGTGTAGATATATATATGTGTATGTGTGTGTGTGTGTGTGTGTGTGTGTGTTTAGATAGAGTGGTAGATAGATAGATAAACTACATACACATGTGGATGAAGCTATATCAAGCTTAAAGATCAATTAAGCTGTTTGTTGACAGCCAATTAAGTGAAAAAATATCAGCAAGACAACAAATTATTGACCAACTCATTCACCAAAATATATATTCATAATTTTCAACAATGTACAAAACTAAACACTACAGAAAATAACACCCTTATAAACACTACACTTAAAACAGACGATAAAATAGCAACCAGGATTACTGAAGATCATTGCCAGCAGCCTCACTGCAAAGATCACAACAAGTAAATAGCACACTCACATAAATGTATGTGTGGGAAGCCCCAGATGTCCCCTCATACATAAAATATCCACAGTTTTCCACAAAAGCATAATGTGATTAAATCTATTTGATGAATAGTACCAATGATAAATTGGCACAACACTTTCATATTTCGAGGAAAAGATAATCTGTATATCTCTGTGTCTGTGCGTGTTTGTGTATGTGCTCACGCACATATCTCCTCATATAAGATATTGCAACAACCTTGATTTTTTGTGGCCATTCATATTCATACTAACGGAGCATAATGACTAGACTAGGACCTTTATGTTGATGGCAAACCAGTCAGTGGCCATTTCATTAAAAAAAAAAAAAAAACACTTTGACAGAGCACAGTTGTTGGCTAGCCTTCTAATTGATGTAACAACTCATCAAGTGTACATATACACACACAGACATTAAAAGACACAATCTTACCCCACACATCATTCAATATTCACACAGCCTAAGGCACAAAAACACAAACTAAACACTTCTAACTGGTGGTGGTAAGCTCCTCATATCTCCAAAATGTATATAACCAACTCTGGGATCGCATTTACCTGGCGGTGTTACATATACGCATACAGACATCAAAAAGACGTTATCTTACCCCAAACACCATTCAACATTCACACAGCCTAAGGCACAAAAACACACACTAAACACTTCTAACATGGGATGGTAAGCTCTTCATACCTGCAAAATGTATATAACAAACTCTGATATCACATTTACCTTATGCTAAGTGTTTTACACACACACACACACACACACACACACACACACACACACACACACACAGACACACACACACACACACACACACACACACACACACACACACACACACGCGCGCACACACATCAAAAGACACTATCTTACCCCAAACACCGTTCAACATTCACACAGCCTAAGGCACAAAAACATACATTAAACACTTCTAACATGGGATGGTAAGCTCTTCATACCTGCAAAATGTATATAACCAACTCTGATATCACATTTACCTTATGCTAAGTGTTACATACACACACACACACACACACACACACACACACACGCGCGTGCACACACACATCAAAAGACACTATCTTACCCCAAACACCGTTCAACATTCACACAGCCTAAGGCACAAAAACATACATTAAACACTTCCAACATGGAAAGGTAAGCTCCTTACATCAGCAAAATGTATATATATCCAACCCTGGGATCACATTTACCTTGGGGTAAGTTCTACTCAGGACACAGATTCACACAAATACTAGTGTCATATAACATCCACCTGTCACATCTTTCATGCAGTCCACACTTACCTCTCACATCCATCGCAGTGTGCACAACAAAAACATGTAACTTTTGCAAATATTTTCAAACATGTACTGTATTCCTTACCTGTTTGCATTCTGCTTGCTTCTGGACAGCAACCATTCATCCCATCATATACTTCTGAACACTTCATATAGTTCGTACCTGTGCACACACACGCATACTTTTGATCTCTCATTCCAACTGACAGAACCTCAATAAACAGCATAATATGGACCACTCATAGCACCACCATTACACATGCACTACACTCTTTTGACCATGCAAACTTTATTTCCTGCTTACACACACACACACACTTATGATCACTTAGTCCAACAGATAGAACTCATACAATACTATGTTGTTAATTGCTCAATTAAAACACTACCAATGTTCTTCATACTGATCACTGCTACAGAAGCCTTAGCTATATGGGTTATATTCTGCCAGTGATATAATAGCCTGCCAGCTTCCAGACCTTCAGGGAACCTTACATATGCCCAAACTGTCAAACAGCTTGACCTGAGCTGACTAAAAGACACATTTGGGCACAAAGCCTTCCAAGCTTTGTTGCTGCCAAAGAGTATGCTCTGCTGAGGGTTAGGAGGATCGACAATCTGCTTGTGCTTTCCTTTGCGGATAAATTCCCTTTGAGGAAGATACCTTCCATTTTGTTAAAATTTGTAGATGTCTTATTTCCTTTCTCTTCAGGAAAGTTATTTTAAAACTAGGAGTGTTATTTAACAGACTGTCTTGAAACTGCAACGTTCTTTTAAACAGAGGACTTGTTTCTTTCTCTCAATTTAAAATAGTGTATACTAACTGAAAATTTATTTTTTGTGGAGAAATTGTGTTTATTTTTCCATTGTGGGGCTGCCATAATGTTTTAAAGTGCTTCTCACTGTGTCTTTCTTTGCTGTCAAACAGTAACTTTTGTTAACTGTTAGTTTTACTGGCATTTGCTGCTTATCTTCCCCTGGAAAGGGGCACCATTTAAAACTTGACCATGAAACAGCCTACCAGTCACTCAGCTGGTCCTTCTTCCAACCACAAAAAGAAAAAGTTAAACAAACAGCCTTTGCCACCACAACAGGCTAGCAGTTTGCCTCAACCAGAGGTGGGCGACTCTGCTGTGGCCATTTGTTGTACCTCAAACTACTCATGTTGTTTCCCCAAATCACTCTGATGTAACACCTACAGCCACTAGGGACCAGGGGTAATGTCCTCTGTGGCTGTTGAAGTTCCCTCATTGGGCAAGGGAAAGCCACTCTTGTCAGTCCCGGGAGAGGGAACAGAGAAGGTTTCCCTGTTCTGTCAGAATTCTGTGCCTGCCCCTGGGGAAGCAGCTGCTGCCATTAGTAACACCATTGGTCCATTTTTTGCCTAAAGCAAGCAGTCAAGCATGTGTGTACTCCTCAAATTTCTTTTCTTGGAGTAGTTTACTGGAACCAACTCAGGGTTTAATTCATTCCTTTTGATCCTTGTTGTAAAGTAGTTTCTGGTAAAAGAAAGAGAGATTCCTGTTTTCTTAAAGAGATTCAAGATTGTGAATCTGAATAGGAAGATGCAGGGTCAGATTCAGGGTTTTGTCCTCAGATTTATGATTCAGACTCAGAGGAGAGCAGAGTTCCTGATTCTGATTGTGGGGGGTTATATTTCCCTGAGCCTGTTACTAGAATATCCCAGTGGGAGAACACTGACGTTTCTCAGTCCCTCAGAAAATACTATGAGTTGTTACAGAAGAATTTTCCAGAACCTATACCCATTGCTCTTGTCATGCCTGCTTTAGTGGATTGTGTGATATTGCCTGCAATTTTTCTGGTCAGCCAGCTGTCCCTAAAAAGGCAGATATGATGTATAAAGTTCTCCAGTCTTTTAATGTTTTATACATTTTCCCAAACATGGCCCTGCAGCTACATCTTTAGTTGATCCTACTGCTGCTAAGCGTTTAGTTAATTCCAATCCTAATCTTTCTAATAAGGATGTTGTCAGGCTCATGTGTTAATTTTTTTTTTCTGACAAATTGTGAAAGTGTGAGGGATGTTTTATCTACATTTTCTTCTTGTGAAGAAAAATCTGTTTTAAATAGTTTAGCTTATTATGTCACACCTGTAGATCAGAGTGTATATGTACCTTTAAGAAACTTCCAGTGATGTAGCACTTGTGTATAAATACTGAGCACGTGCAAGCAAGACTGCCATTTTGTAATGAGCTGCAGAGGTGTAAGCATGTATGTATGTGTAGTAGTCAGTCAGTTTGTTGGTTTATATTTTACGTTGCTGCCATTCATCCTCATGTGTTTTTATGTAATAAAGTATATAAACGAACACCTGAGACTCCTCATCTTAACTAGTTACACAAGATAAGTGACATTTTATTTATTTTATTTATTTATTTATTTTACATTTGTTAACTGGGATGGTCCGACTGGATACATGTCCTTTTTCAGCAGAGGCCCGGGGAGAAAAGCTCCAACAGAGTTACATTGATAATTAGGTACAGTAAATGAGCTGAAAGAACTTAACAAAAACATAGGCTATTTACATACAAGTACAAGACTGCCATTACTATTTCTGAGATTACTACAAATGTAACATTAATAACATATTAGCAAGGACGGTAGGCAGTATAATGACATAGAGTTAGACAGGATACATATTTCTTTATCACAGTATACAAAGTACTTATCATCTTAGCTAGTTGTTTATGTTTTAGTTAATGGCACAGAGCTAGTCTGGGTTTGCGCAAGGACATAGCCAGTGTGACTTGAAGTGGAGTTTTAGACTATATTTGAATTGACTTAGAGAAGTTGCAAGCGTGATGTTATTTGGGAGAGAGTTCCATATTTTACCAGTGGTGTTGGCAAATAGCACGCCACCACCTAGGTTGAGAGACTTAGTTGTTTGGACAAGGAGTCTGTTTGCTGAGCAAGGCAGCTTAGATTGGAGTAGGGAGTCATTAAGTTTTTTAGTGCTGGGGTATTCTCAGGTTGTTTAAGGATTTTGAAGACCTCTATGAGTTGGGACTGGTGAAGAAGGTGTGGGAATTCTATCCATCCAAGCTTTTTCAGGTTAGTACAGTGGTGTGTTCTGTAGGGTAGGCCTGTAACGAACCTGGCAATGTGATTATAGCAGGATGAGAGCTTGGCCAGATCAGATTTGTTAAGGTGAGTGAGGACAGGAGAGGCATATAGTAGGGTAGAGAGAAGGTGTGAACGGGCTGTGGCTGCCCTGGCATTCGGGGTAAGGAAGGCTTTAATTCTATATAGGGTTCCAAGTTTCTTGTTGACTGACATAATGGCTTGGTTGATATGTATATCAAATCTGAGTTTATTGTCAGTGTTTACTCCTAATAGCTTTGTATAGGTGTCTGGGGAGATGATGGTCCCATTATTGGATTTTATAGTGAAGTTTTCAGTCTGAGATCTATTGGTTGGGTAGAAGAGAAGTAACTTGGTTTTGTTTTGATTTAAGATCAGGAGATGGTTGGCAAGCCAGTTTTCGACTTTGGTGCAGCTATGTTGGGTGGTAGTTAGTAGATTTGCAAGAGAGGCATTGGAACATATTATAGTCGAGTCATCTGCATATTGAATGCAGGTGGCTTCAGGGATGACTGTTTGGATGTCGTTTATGAAGACTGAAAAGAGGAGAGGTCCTAAT
This sequence comes from Protopterus annectens, assembly GCF_019279795.1. Lineage (NCBI taxonomy): Eukaryota > Metazoa > Chordata > Ceratodontiformes > Protopteridae > Protopterus > Protopterus annectens. The sequence continues at coordinate 804,202,482 of NC_056737.1, read as the reverse complement.
ATGGAACCTTGAGGAACTCCTATGGTATTTGGTAGTAGGCAGGAGAGCTTGTTTTGCCACATTACTGCTTGTTGTCTCCCAGTGAGGTAAGCTTGAAACCAGTCAAGGGCTGGAGTATCTAGATACAGGGTTTTAAAGTATATAGAAGTAACTGATGGTTTACCATATTGAAGGCTTTCGATAGGACCAGGAAGAGAGCGGAGGATATTTTTTTATTATTCCGGTTAAGATTAATGTTTTCAGTAAAAGAGAGGAGGGCAGTGGTTGTACTATGATGGGGTCTGAATCCATGTTGAGAGTCTGTGAGTAGTTTATTTTGGGTTAGATAGAGCATTAGTTGGTTGTGCATGCACTTTTCCATAATTTTGGCAAGTGGTGATAGTATGGCTATAGGTCTATAGTTGGATAGTTCTGTGGATGAACCTCCTTTGTGGAGTGGAATAACATAGGATATTTTCCAAATTGAGGGGATTGAGGCCTCTGTTATGGTTCTGTTAATTAGGATTGAGATAGGGTAGGCTACGACATCTGCAGCAATTTGCAGGTATTCAACATGGTGTCAGACTGGGATCCAGAGTCAAGAACATGTGGCACTCCGTTAAAGTTGGAGGATTATATAGGAGTGGATCATCCCTACTGCTCAAATGACTCGCAAAAACAGGTCAGAAACGAATTCCAGGTACTAAAACTCGCTTAAATGATTTTTTTACTCAGTGAATATAAAACAAAGCACTCAGAATGAATTTCTAGTTAAACTAAATGTCAGAAACTGTGATATATTGATAAAAATATTCAAAATAATTATGAAAGTATTTGAAATGATATCCAAATTGCATAAAATGTACAAAACAAGGAAAACGACCTTATGTTTTCGCTATTTGCTACTTTTTTGCATTAATTAAATCTTTTTAAAATATCTAAAGTCTACAAAGTGTTTGCAAGTTTGTGCTTTATTACAGTGCAGCTATTTTGCAAAATACACCCATTCAAAGAATATTTTGCAAAGTACAGTATTTTGAAGAGTTTACTGTGCATTTCAGTGCTATTACATGTACCTGGTATGTGTGCATGTTCGTACATAAGGGCCATATTTTACACTGTGTTTAAGCATACTATGTTGGCATGGCAGAAGGATTTCACAGACCCACTCCACTTGTATTTGTCAGTAATGTTGCTGAAAATTAGTGTGTGTTTGGGCAAGACTATGATATTTTCATTCATGTTGCATTTTCTGACAAAGATGCATGTATAAAGGCATTTATTCTGCTTAACTTAGCTGGTTCAGTAGCCATTGAAATAGAACATTCATTTCTGTATGCACCTGCTGTGTTTGCAGGTGAGGGTGCAAATCACCATATAGTGGTACTGGCTGAAATAAGGAAGTCCCAGAGTGCTTAAAACATAAATTTAGAGAAATGTGTAGTCCCCAAATGAATAGTACAATGGAAAGGCACATATTTTATACAAGAGATCAAAAGCCTGGTGAAACTTTTGCAGCATATATAACTGACTTGAGAAATAAGGCTAAAACGTGCAGATTTGGTGATTTAAGGGATGAGTGGATAAAGAAAGGCATCTGTGTGGTATTAAAGATGATGCAGTGAGAATGATTTTGCTTCAAGATAGTGATTTAACTTTGAATAAGGCCACAGAGATTTGTCAAATATACGAGCTCACAGAAAAGCACACAAACATGCTTACAAATGTGAACAGCTGTGGAAGGAGCTGCAACAAAGCTAATGTTGATAGTGTGCAGCACATGGTTAAAAGATGCAGGCCAAGGGGTGGAGTTGCCACAGCCCCAACTTCAGTGAAACCCAGAACCTTTCTAGCAAACTCTAAGGCATGTTCTGCAAAGTGGACATGCTCAGTGAAGCACAAGAGCGAGTTAGCAAACTCAAAGCATGTGCCCTCACCTAGCCTCATAGTCAACTGCCGTAATTGTGGTAGCAGTTATGAATTTAAAAGAGAAATGTGCTTAGCTTTTGGTCAGTAATGCTACAGATGTAAAAAAGTGGAATACTTTTCAAAGGTTTTGTAAATCAAAAGAGATCAATTCTTTTCTTAAGAGTACATTCCAAGAGGTAATTTGATCAATTAGAAAGCTGTAACCCTACTTTTTATGTTGATGGTGCATCTGTGATTGGTGAAACAGTCAGTACAGTAGATTTGTGGGGAAAGAATGAAGTATTATGTACTATTTGGATTAATCCATAGTTAAAGTTGATACTGGCTCAAAGTGCAATATTATTTCAGCAGAAACATTTGCTAGAGTAAAAGCTGGTGAGAAGCTTGATTTCGCTAAGTGTGTGAAGCTTGTTGCTTATGGTGGTAAAGACATTCATACCGAAGGCTCATTAGTGCCTTCATGTTATTCTGCTGGGAACAGCTATGACTTGCAAGTTTGCTTAGTCAAAAGACACGTACAGTCATTATCAAACCTCAGAGACAGTTTGAAAATGGGACTGCTTCATTTAATAAGGAAGTCCACCATGTAAGCTTGAAAGACAACTGTTCAAATTTCACCCAGACTATTTTTTCTACCTATGCTGATCTTTTCAAAGACCAACTAGGCAAACTCCATGAAGTTAGACCCTGAAGTCAGCCCAGTTGTCAGACCAGCACAGAAAGTTCCAGTAGCTATGCAGGGTAGAGTCAAAGCCAAACTAGACAGAATGGTGCAGCAAGGAGTGATTTGTCCAGTAGAAGAACAAACTGAATGGGTATCCTCCATGGTAGTAACTCATAAGAAAAGCTCAGATATTAGAATATGCATTGATCCATGAGACTTGAACAAAGCACTAAAATGACCTCATCATCCAGTGCGTACAGTCAAAGAAGTTGCTGCTCTTATGCCAAATGCTACTGTTTTTTTTTCTGTCTTGGATGCAAAAAGTTCATTTTGGCATATTTTGCTTGACCGTAAATCTTCATTGCTAACCACTTTCAGTACTTCTTTTGGCAGGTACAGATTTTTGAGAATGCCATTCAGGATGCATTCTGCCAGTAAATCTTTCAGCATGCAATGGAGCAAATTTTTTTCTGGATATCCATGTGCTATTATAGTAGATTATATTCTTGTAGGAGGCAATGGTGAAGTCAAACATGATAGAAACCTTAAGAAATTTCTAGAATGAGCTTGTGAAGTGAATCTTAAGGCTGAATACTCAGAAATGCAAATTCAGGCTACAAGAAGTTACATATGTTGGTCATTTATTTACTAGTTCAGGCTTCCAACCAGATCCTTCCAAGCAAAGAGCAATTCTTGAGATGCCAGTGCCAGACAGTATTCAAGCCCTACGTTTTCTTTGCATGGCCAACTATCTAGGCAAGTTCTTTCCAGATTTGAGCCAACTTCCCACACTGCTCAGAGAGCTGACATGCAGAGATGTAACATGGTCCTGGTTAGAACAACACCAGAGAGCATGTTACATCACTGCATACAGAGATGTAACATGCATGGTTAGAATTGCTGGAGCCATGTCAGACTCCAAACCAGTTACAAGTGGCGTCCCACAAGGCTCAGTCCTGGGACCTCTCTTGTTCGGTATATATTTCTCGGAGGTACAGGCCAACATGGAAGGACTGTGGCTGGCCAAGTTCGCAGATGACTGCAAACTGGGCGCCATAATCGAGACTCCAGCCGACACAAGCATCCTCCAAAAGGGCCTCATAGAAACAGACAACTGGTGCCAGAGCCATGGCCTCAAGCTAAATGCCAAAAAGTGTATAGTCATCCCCTTTGGCAAAAACAAAGTGCCCACAAATTACCACATAGGTGGTAATCCATTAAGTACAGAAGTAGTAATTAGGGACCTGGGGACCCAAGTTGATAGCAGTCTCTCATTTGACAACCACGTGGCCAAAGTGGTTAGAAAAACATTTTATATAGCCCACCTAATCATGAAGGGATTCACATCTAGATCAGGGGAGGTCATCGTGCCTCTTTACTCATCCCTCATCAGCCCCATAATTGAGTACAATGCCCCTTTTGGGATGTATCTTACCAGACACCTGCAGCAACTGGAAAGACCCCAAAAGTACCTCACCAAGAGGCTCAAAGGGCTCAAACAGATGCCATATGCTGCCCGGTTAAAGAAACTCCAGCTCTACTCAGTGGCATACCGCCTGTTCAGGGGCGATCTGTGCCTGACGTATAAAGCCATGTCCAACCCGGAATTAATGGACATGCTGCACCTGAGAAAATCCAAATCCCATCGAGCTACACGCTCGAGAGACTTGAACCTCAGCACTGAAATAAATATATATGCTGGAGGGACAGATTCATAACCCAGAGGCTCCCTTCACTCTGGAATAAAATCCTAGTCCAGGTTAGGCAGAGTCCCTCATTGACTCTCTTCAAGAGGAATCTTGATGATTGGATGGGCGATCGTAGGTTTAACCCGGGTATCACTTCTGTGTCACTGTTAGACAGAGGCACAGTATACTAATGTCGAAAAAGGGCATAGCAAAATTAATTTAAAATGGGTGGCGAAAGCCAAACACATTCTGGCTAGGCTTATAAATGCCCTAGGGCAGTTAGCCTAGTATGAACCTATGAACCTATGCTCTCTGGTGTTGTTCTAACCAGGACCATGTTACATCTCTGCATGTCAGAGATGTAACATGCAGAGATGTAACATGGTCCTGGTTAGAACAAAACCAGAGAGCATGTTACATCTCTGCATCTCTACATCTCTGACATGCAGAGATGTAACATGGTCCTTGTTGGAACAACACCAGAGAGCAATTGATGTCCTGAAATAGAAAATTGCCATACCACCTACTTTAAAATACTATGATGTTCACAAACCAGTAGCTCTTTCTTGTGATGCTTCTAAATTTGGTCTTGGTGCAGTCATTCTTCAATAGGGTAGACCAGTAGCCTCTGCTTCAAGAACTCTAACCCAAACTGAAATGCAGTATGCTCAGATAGAGAAAGAACTCTTGGCAATTGTGTTTGCATGTTCGAAGTTCCATGATTATGTTTATGGACGACCTATTCAAACTGAGACTGATCACCAACCTCTAATCACTATTTTGAGAAAGCCTTTGCACACAGCTCCTGCGAGATTGCAACACATGATGCTGAAATTGCAAAAGTATTATTCCAATCTTGTTTATACAAAAAGCAAACTTCTTTATCTTGCTGATACTTTATCCAGATCGCCCAGAAAAATCACTGAACACCATGAAAATGAGCAACTTGATTTTGAAGTCATGGAAGTATGAAATTTTTCTTCCACATGTCTTGATGAGCTTAGAACTCATACAACTTCAGATCCAATTCTTTAGACGCTCAACCACTTTATCAGTCAAGGGTGGCCTTCATAGCAGTCTTGTTTACCTCTAGAAATACAACCATATTTTCCATACAGAGATTAGATTTTGTCTGACAATGTTATCATCAAGAAAGGTCCAAAAGTGATTGTTCCAAAATCCTTGCAACAAGAGTATATGAACATCTTGCATCCTGGCCACCCAGGAGCTGATTCTACCAAAAGAAGGGTGAGAGAACTAATATTTTGGCCTTCTATGTCAAGAGATAGTGAGAGAGTACATACATCTTGTTCTGTTTGTGATAGTATTAATCCGCATCAACAGAAAGAACCACTTCAGCTTAAACCAGATTCCTGAACTGCCTTGGTCGACAGTAGCTACAGATATTTTCGAATGGAATGGTCAACATTGCTTGGTGTTAGTAGACTCATTCAAATTAGTTCGAGATTGACCTAGTTCCAAATCTTATGTCCAGTACTGTCCTTACTTAGTAGAAGCATAATTTTTCTGTCCATGGTAATCTGCAGAAAGTTATTTCTGACAATGGCGCACAGTTTACAAGCCAGCAATTCAAAAGATTTGCTGAAGAGTGGGACTTTATTCATGTTATGTATTATAAAGTATGGAAAACAGGCTAGTCAAATTAAACAGATTATCGACAAAAATTGGAATATAATAACCAGTGATGATGGTATCAGTGACATGTTGGGATCAAGGGCATTATATGTACATAAAACTGACTATAATCTTAAAAGAATAATTGAAACTAGGAATAATAATATGAACAAACAGTTACACTTAGGTAAGGGTGGAACCACCAAGTGTGGCCATTGTAACCAGTGTAGTAGTGCTATAGTCAAAGATAGCGTAGTACTTGACAATATTTTAAGAAGCAAGATATACTTTAGTAAAGGGAATTGCCAATCACAGCATCTGATCTACTTAGCTATATGCTCCTCATGCCGTTCCTTTTATGTGGGTAAGACGGATAGGAGATTAAATGACAGAATATATGATCATCTATATTGCATACGTAAAAAACATACCAACAATGCCTTATATAGGCATATAAATAGTAATCCAGACTGTGAAGGGTTTTTATTTGGTATATTAGAAGTGGTGAAAATGAACCCTGGGGGGGGTGATATTAAGGCTTTAGTGTCAGAGAAAGAAATAAAGTGGCAAATTAGGTTGAATGCAGCAATACCCCCAGGACTAAATGATTGTATACCCACCAAACCTCTCTTAAGAAACTAATTGTATGAAATGCACGTCTATATTATACAATTTGTATACATATTATTCTTACAAGGCATATTAGAAATGTTATACAAGCTATGAGTGGTATTAATTAATATAGTGACATTATGGTATTAAAATATACTTAAGTTTTTAATCATACACAATAATATTTTATTATATGAAGGTTGTATATATATAAAAAATTTTATAAAATATGTGCAATAATTATTTTATGAAATAAATGAATTTTATTAATTAATGAAATAGTTCAAGAAATTGACAATATGGAAAAGTAAAGTATGTAGTGTTTTTATCAAGTATTTTTTATTTTTACAAACATGAAATTATTCCGATTAGGAATACAGGAATATATTATAAGATCTACCTGTGACTTTAAGATAATTGTGTATTTAATTAATTGATTGTCAGATTTTGGTGGTTATTTTTGTATAAATAGGCTTTTGTAATGTGCAATAATTGTTCTGATGAAGTCTACTATATGTAGATGAAAGCGCTAAACTTGTGATTTACGTGGATGAATAAAAGAATTGAACAGTGGATCGTGACTATTTTACTAGAACTTTTTCTGTGTTTTTTGGACTACTGAGTTGTTGCGAGTTCTAGTTTTGGTGTATATAGTTGTCGCAGGTCATGGATTCCTTGGGCGAGATATCAGCCAGCTCTTCACCGGTTAGACGAGAAGAAGTCGATAAAATCAATTCAGAACTGGTAATTATTAAAGGAGAGATTACCAGACTGCTTGAACTTATGACGCCCAACTATACGCAGCATCCAGTGGGCCATTCCATTACGGGGCTCGAGATGATGATGTCACCACGTTTGGCAGTTGAGGACGACAGTTCGGAGGAGATACCTAATGGAGGAGATACCTAATGGCCAGCGTGTACCTGAAGGATTGCCATCGTTTAGTTCTGGGTGTAGAATGGATTCTAAGAGGGCAGAACGGGATAGGAGTCAGCTCTCTGAGTCCAACAAGGAAGCGAATACATCGGAGGACTTTTTTTTATTTTCTGGGGCCAAACCCAAAAGAATACCGCCAAACAAGACATATTCTACAGTCGCTAGTAGAATGGAAGGGAACAATAAACAGAAAGACTCTGGGGACATACATAAACAACGTAAGGACATTAATAATGCGGGTATGTCCAATTCCAATAACATTGATAATTTTATGAAGTTAACTTATACATTTGAAAGTACGAATAAACACAATGTTAGGGGAGGACAACCTTGTGAGTCCAGCCCCAGTTTAAAGGAGACTATTTACAATTTTGGTAAAAAACTTACACAAATAAAAGGGTTACAGTTAGATAATTTATATTTGCGCAAATGTATTACAAGTGGCATAGTACCTATGGGCTTACGTTTCTTTAAACAGCCTATAGGTGTAGAGTTGAATGAAGAAAATATTGAAGCTTGTAACAAAATGTTTGACAGTTTTGGAATTCAGTTCATGGAATTTATTATTGTTTGCAATGATAAGATTAGTAATTTATTGCAGGAAGCTGAAAGGATGAATACAGATATTACACAGGATTTAATTTTCCCACAGTGGGAACAGTTGTACAACAAACAATATACATATGCTGAAAATAATTGCAAAAGAATTTTTGACAGAAAATGTAAGACGTTTATTCGTGATACCAACCAGTATGCCAATTCCCAAGCATATAGGTGGAACACTAGAATAGACAATGAACAGCATAGACGAACAAGAATTTATAAAGGTAGGCAGGATATACAAGAGGAAGGTGGATATATTAAAAATGATTTTTTAGAGGAAGAATTCGAGAACAGGGGAAACTATATGAACCAAAGGAGGTTCAGGGGGAACAACCATTGGAAGAAGTAGGATGTGATGCAATAGAACATGAAGATGAAACACATGAAATAAACAGAAATGGTGTCATTAATATGTGGAAAGATTTTAAAATATACAATTATACACCTGTGGAAATCAACAAGGAGCATTTCCTAGTATTTTCTAAGGGCATGAAGTACATTCCTAAGGGAAAATTTGATTTTGTTGATGCACTAGTGGAGTTGAAATTATATACAAGAAAATTAAATCTAAGCCTATTCTTTCAGGATCAAACTAGGTTATATACTGCTCCCAGTGCTTTAAAGAAAAAAAGCAAATTCACACCCCCGATGAATAATACCATAGCAACTTTTGAAAAAGTTGTAAGCAAACAAATATATCAGCTTAAAAATAAAAGTTATAAGGAAGACAATTTTTCTGAATGGAATAAAAATTTTGATAAGATACTCAAGGAATTACAAGTAGCTAATGTTAAAATATTGGTACCAGACAAAGGGGGTGGGGTAGTGCTAATGGAAACATCTAGATATTATGAAAAAATATTTGAGATTTTGAATAACACCGAGCAGTATGAAAGGTCATCATTGAACCAGGTAAATATAGCTAATAGGTGTATAGATTTATATTTAGAAGAATATTTATTGGATGAAAGAATAGATCAGGAATTGTATGATTTCTTAAAAGTACAATATCCACTAGTTGCTACTATTAATGGCATACCCAAGGTGCATAAAGATACTAATGACCCTCCACTTAGACCAATAATTGCAGGAACATATAGTAACACTTTCCCATATGGGAAGACTATTGACCAGTGGTTAAAGTGTATATATAAGAATATAAAACATATTATTAAAGATTCATGGGAATTCCTTGGGAAGTTTACACAGGATAAGTGGAATTCCAAACTACTTTTTGCCACGGTAGACATTAAGGATTTATTTTCATGTATACCAAAGGAAGATGGCATAACTAGGTTTATGACAAGTGTAAATACTATCAGTGAACTGGGGGAAAATAAGAAAGAATTAATACAGGAGTTTATTACTATCGTTTTAGATAACAACTTCATATACTTTGACGGGGAATATTACAAGCAGAACAACGGGGTAGCAATGGGGGCAGCCTGTGCCCCCATTTATGCTAACCTTGTTTTATTAGATTGGGAGAAGGAATATGTGATTGCTTCACCCTGGTACAAGTATATGGCACTATATATTCATTACCTGGACGATATTTTTATTTTATGGAAGGGAGAAAAGGAAGAGTTCATCCAGTTTGTTGAATACATAAATAACACTACAGCATATCTTAGATTTACATATAATGTTGATCATGTGGGCATTAATTTTTTGGATTCTTATATATTTTCTGATGGTACGAAATTTCAGTCCAGAATATTTAGAAAGGATACTTTTTGTAATAGTTATCTTGATTATAACAGCAACCATCCGTATTCTCAGAAAAGAAGTATTGTCAAAGGACAATCCATTAGAATAGCCAGGATGACCATGGTCAAGGAAGATTTCCTCAGTGAAATGAAATTTTTGAGAAAGTTATTTATTGACAGAGGATATCCAGAAGATTTAGTGCAAGATGTCACCATGTACATTATTCAGGAATGGGGAAAAAATATACCCCAGTACTTGGGGTAAGGCCCATCCTGTGGATGTAAAAATACACAAACTGGAGATTCTAATATGATACAAGATGGTCGTAATTTCCAAAGGGCATGTATTATAAAGTATGGAAAACAGGCTAGTCAAATTAAACAGATTATCGACAAAAATTGGAATATAATAACCAGTGATGATGGTATCAGTGACATGTTGGGATCAAGGGCATTATATGTACATAAAACTGACTATAATCTTAAAAGAATAATTGAAACTAGGAATAATAATATGAACAAACAGTTACACTTAGGTAAGGGTGGAACCACCAAGTGTGGCCATTGTAATCAGTGTAGTAGTGTTATAGTCAAAGATAGCGTAGTACTTGACAATATTTTAAGAAGCAAGATATACTTTAGTAAAGGGAATTGCCAATCACAGCATCTGATCTACTTAGCTATATGCTCCTCATGCCATTCCTTTTATGTGGGTAAGACGGATAGGAGATTAAAGGACAGAATATATGATCATCTATATTGCATACGTAAAAAAGATACCAACAATGCCTTATATAGGCATATAAATAGTAATCCAGACTGTGAAGGGTTTTTATTTGGTATATTAGAAGTGGTGAAAATGAACCCTAGGGGGTGATATTAAGGCTTTAGTGTCAGAGAAAGAAATAAAGTGGCAAATTAGGTTGAATGCAGCAGTACCCCCAGGACTAAATGATTGTATACCCACCAAACCTCTCTTAAGAAACTAATTGTATGAAATGCACGTCTATATTATACAATTTGTATACATATTATTCTTACAAGGCATATTAGAAATGTTATACAAGCTATGAGTGGTATTAATTAATATAGTGACATTATGGTATTAAAATATACTTAAGTTTTTAATCATACACAATAACATTTTATTATATGAAGGTTGTATATATATAAAAAATTTTATAAAATATGTGCAAAAATTATTTTATGAATTAAATGAATTTTATTAATTAATGAAACAGTTCAAGAAATTGACAATATGGAAAAGTAAAGTATGTAGTGTTTTTATCATGTATTTTTTATTTTTACAACATGAAATTATTCCGATTAGGAATACAGGAATATATTATAAGATCTACCTGTGACTTTAAGATAATTGATTGTCAGATTTTGGCGGTTATTTTTGTATAAATAGGCTTTTGTAATGTGTAATAATTGTTCTGATGAAGTCTACTATATGTAGATGAAAGCGCTAAACTTGTGATTTACGTGGATGAATAAAAGAATTGAACAGTGGATCGTGACTATTTTACTAGAACTCTTTCTGTGTTTTTTTGGACTACTAAGTTCGACACATAGTTGGGTGCTCTCTTTTAGATTTTGAATGTAGCTAAGTAATACCTTATGATTATCCATAGCTAAGAATGCTAATTTAGCTTTGTAACTAGCTTTAGAGGAATTTACTTTTACAAGATATATGATTTGCTTGTGTTCAAGCTGTGGTGGGTATTTTTCTGCTGAGAAATTTTCTTGTTCTTAGACATCATTTTCTTTCTTTTGTTATATGACCTATTTATACTTGAGGTCCACCAGGGTGACCCTTTGTTTTGGGAGGACCTGGTTTTGATCTGGTCAGGTAAAGCCAAGTGTATACAGTTGTTCAGATGGTTATACATGGCATTCGATTTGCCGAGTGTATACAGTTGTTTAGGTGGTTATACATGGCATTTGTGTACTCCTCTGCATAGGAGTCATTGTTGGCTGTGTTAGGGGAGTTGAAACTTTCTATACCATTGTCTAGTAGGCTGTAGATTGATTTGTTGACATTTTTCAGTTTATTTGCTCCTGTGGGGGTGTCAGGTCTGATTCTTACTTTGAAAGAGACGGATATATGGTCTGACATTAGCATGGAGGGTGATGCACAGGGACAGTGCAGTGACCCCCATGTTGTTAAGTACTAAATTTAGGAGATTTGAGCCCCTTGAGGGGGGTGCAGACTAGCTGTTCTAAGATGGCATTTGCATTGAAGAAATCCAGGAACCTCAGGGCAAGCATGTTTGTGCTCATGCATGTCATCCAGTCGATGGAAGAATAGTTGAAATTTCCCATGATCAAAGTGCTTGGCTGTATAGTCAGTGACTCTAGTAAGTCCAGGTAGGCGGTGTACTTCTATTAGTTCATGGTAGGGGAACTGTAGCTAACAAAGATATGGTAGGGTGTTTTATTTATAGTTAGTTGGACCTAGAGTAGCTCAAGAGAGAGTCGTAGTGTTTAACCAGTCTCAAGGTGTATTTGGCTTTAATGAAGATGGATACACCTCCACCATTGGTTCTTTCATGCTCTTTTAGGGGTCTGAGTGTGTGGAAGGCATTGTAGCCTTGCATGGCCAGGGTGCTGTCTGTGGCCTTGAACCATGTCTCAGTGGTTGCACAGATGTCAGCATCTTCCAAGGTGAGGAGTGCTTCCAGGGAGAGCAGTTTCCTGTTTATGCTCCTAGCGTTAAGCAGCATAATCTTGAGTTTGTCTTGAGTAGATTTTTTTTATGTTGGAAATTTTCTTGTTTTGACATTGCCTAAAAAAGGCGCTCTGAGGGAGGCAAGCACCTTTGCCAGTGTCTAAAAGCCTGGAGGAGACTGGTGAAGCTGTGTAGTCTGTCAAAAATGTCTTCCCAGGCTGACAGATCCTGGATTTACACCAGAATCAAAGCTAATTGTTGAAGTCAATAATTTTTTGTCTATATTGTGGCATCACCATGGGGGAAGGTAGAATGCTGCTTAGGGCTAGGGACATACCTGCCTGGGACATATAATCTGAGAGTTCAGTCATGTCTCTGTTAATATAGTCCATAGAGGTACATCTCAAGTCAGTATAATCTGAGAGTTCAGTCATGTCTCTGTTAATATAGTCCAGAGAGGTATATCTCAAGTCATTCACCCCATCATTTACAATGATAGAGTCATAACAGTAATTGTTGAGTGATTTGAGTCAGTGTGTGATTTGATGGATCCTTGCAGCTGACCGTGACCTTCTCCTTGTCCAGCCAGGTGAGGTGGGGACATGTGTGTGTGTCACTATGGAGTTGCCTTTGACCAGGACATTTGTTTTTGAGGTGTTTTGCCTTATAGAATTATTTGCAGAGACACTGGTGTGTATCTTATGTTTAGTGGATTCTAATTGCTTTGCAGTGTGTTCAAGTGATTTGCACTTGGGAGGTCTCTGATCTTTTGGTAGGCGTATATTGAGTACCTCCGCGTATGTGAGTTTAAGTGTTATTATATTTTGTATGAGAGGTGATGTGTGTATGCGGACTACCTGTTTTGATGGCCAGTTTGTTGTTGAGCGCTCCTTTTCCAAATTGTCCAAGGGATTTTCTTTCTTCTCATTCAGTTTTGGCAAAAACAGAACAAACAGCCTCAATAGAAATCAGATAAACAGATGTTTAAGAAGAAATGGCAAAGAGATTCCAAAAAGAAGTTTCAAACCTCACAAAACCAAGGACAGTGCATCTAGTCTGAATTACTTTTGAAGAGATCTTGTAACCCTCTCCTGCCCTGGCCCCTTTTCTCTTCAGAAAGTTTAAATCTACATTTTTCTGTTTGTCAACTGATTGTTTCAGAAAAATGGATTTTGAAAATCATTCATCAAGGTTACAGATGGCAGTGGGAAGAAATTTCTTCTTTCCAGGGGATCATTCCTCATCCTGCTGATCGGAATCTTTTGTTTCCACCTGTTCTTCATCATATCCTGTCCCAAGGAGTGATAGAACCAGTTCCTCCTTCCCAAGTGGGGAAGGAGATTTATTCATGGATGTTCCTAGTGCCAAAGTAAGAAAATGCTTGGAGACCAGTTCTGGATCTTTCTTTCTCAAACCTGTTTATGCTCGTGCCCAAAGTCAAAATGTGTCACTTTACAACATGTTAACTCATTTTCTCTTTCAAGTTTCCTGGTAGCACTAGATTTTAAAAGACGCTTATCATCATGTCCTTATTCATCCAGACTTCAAATGTTTCTTTAGATTTTGTGTTTTTGGATCACATTATCAGCTTTCTCCCATACCCTTTGCACTACCCACTGCACCAAGACTATTCATGAAGTGTCTAGCTCTGATTATAACTCATTGCAGGCTACAGGGTATCCACATTTAGATGATTTGCTTATCTTTGCAGTCTTTTTTTAATGTGTCAGAAATCTCGGGTGAGAAATCTCATGCACAATCTGGGATTTCAACAGAACATTCAAAAGTCTTTCTGGACTCCCTCACATAGGGATGTCAATTTGGCACCTCAGTTCAAAGAGCTTTTCTTCCACAGGAAAAAAAATAGATCTTTATTTAGATCTATGTCTAAGGTTTTCTACTCAGACTTCAGTCATTGTAAGGGAAAACCTCAGGATTTGGGGTCTGATGGCATCTATGATTCTCATGAATACCCCTGGCTAATCTCCCCATGAGAAACATACAGGGATATGTGATCTCTCTTTGGTCTTAGCATCAACACCCCTTATCTTTTCATACAACACTGCTGGGGTTTGTCAGAAGGAAAATATTTTGGTGGAGACAACAGATATCCTTAAATCCAGGTCTCCCCATCTCTCTCCCTTCTTCAAAGCAGTCAGTCACCATAAGCACTTCGGACTTTACTTGGGGAGCATTTTCAGGAGTGATGAAAGTGTAGGGGTGTGGGACACCAAGGACAAGACATAAGCACATAAATATCAAGTATATGTTTGCCCTGATCAAGGCACTCAACTCTCTGAACCATCTTTGGTCCCCAGGACCATTTCAAGAGGTTACAGACAATACCGCAGTCATGTGGTACATCAACAAACAAGGCGAACTAGGTCATACACCCTTCACAGACTAGCAGTGTTAGCTTGGGATATAGCATCACAGCACAATTTCACTCTGTAGGCATCCTGCATTCCATCAAAGTAAAACTGTGTGGCAGACGAACTGAAAAGGACCAGGGCAGATCCTCACAAATGGAAACTCGATCAAGGGGTCTTCCAAGATTTGATCCATCTGTGAGGAGTTCCTCAAACAGACCTCTTTGACTCCTGTCTGAACAATCTGTTGGCAAAATTTTGTTCCAGGACTCCAAGCAAAAAGGCCTGGAAGACAGATGCCTTTCCACTCTTTCCACTAATATCCAAAGTACTTATAAAGCTTCAGAAGGAATCCCTCAAGATCATTGTGGAGACTTCCTTCTGGCCCTAGCAAAAGCAGTTCTCCCTTCTTTTGGAAATGGCCAGAGGCAATTACCACAAGCTTCCTCACAGACTGGATCTACTCACTCAAGAGCAGGCATGTTTGAAACACCTGACATCAATGATCTTCAACTGACTGCCTGGATAATAAGGTCTTAATTCCTTTTAGCACCTGTTTTCTGAGGACATGCACCAGGTATTAATGGAGGAAAAAAGCTTGCTACTAGAAAATCACATATTAGCAAATGGAAAAGATTTTCTTGTTAATGCTAACAACATAACCAGCACCCATTCAGGGTTAGTTATCTCGTTTTACAATATTTGTGTGAGTTACTGTCCTATGGCATTTCTTATTCCTTTGCCAAGGCTCATTTATCTGCCATTTCAGCATGTCTGCCCATGGATCCTCCTGTTTCAGTGCAGTCTCATCAAAATGTTCTTGAAAGGGTTTTGCATAAGAGGCCTCCTACAAAACCAGTGGTCCCTCCTTGGGATCTTAATTTTGGGTTAGAGAAGCTAACACCTGCTCCATGTGAAACAGCTAATCTGGCTGACTTGAGGTTCTTAGTACAGAAGACAGTTTTACTGATTGCACTGACCTCTGCAAGAAGAGTGTCTGAGTTGCAAGCTCTGAATGGTGAGTCAACCCTTTCTCATTTTCCAAAGGAACAGGGTTTCTTTGTGAGCTAGTCCTTCTTTTATGCTTAAAGTGGTATCTAAGTTTACTTTAATCCAAACTATCCATCTCCATGTTTTCTTTCATGGACCTAAAATTGAGGGAGAGAGAATAGTCCATACTTTGGATGTCCACAGACAGAGCAGTTCCTTTTTTGACAGAACTAAATCTTTCAGATCTTTGAAAAAATTGTTCATTTCTTATAAAGGTAAGAAGAAGGGACAACCTGTGTCAAAACAGACTATATCCAAATGGTTATCTAAGACAATTTTGAATTACCTTTTGGTGTAGTCACTTAACAAATCTATTCCAGGCAGGACCGGCCTTAGGTCAGCTGGTGCCCCCTCCCACACACACACACCACCTGTTGCCCCCATCCTGGTCTACCTACACCAAATAAATACAGGAAAAATGCCCCTGCTAGAGTGGCACCCTAGGTGGCCGTCTATTTGGCCTATGCCGAAGGCCGGCTAGGATTCCAGGCAAGGTCAAGATCCACTCTACCAGGGCATTGACTTCATCTATGGCTTTTTGGAAAGGGATGGATTCTACACGTATTCTAGAAGCTGCTACTTGTCCCTCTGTACATACTTTTACTAAGCACAAGAAGCTTGATTCCTTCTCTACATCTAGATCAAGCTTTTCTAGGACCATTCTCCAGAGGCTCCTGGACCCTTCTTCTTCCAACTCCCAAGTATAGCTAGCTATGATAATCTACCCATATAGCTAAGGCTACTGCAGCAGTGATCAATATGAAGTACATAGTACAGTTGTGTAAGTTGAACTTACTGTAACAGTAGATGTTTGAAAGATAACTGCTGTAGTAACCGCTCCCTCCCTCCCTCCATTCCCATTTTTTTTGTATTTTATGTATGGTGAGGTGTGGACATATATTATTGTTGTTCCTAACATTGTTCTTTCAGGGCTCACCCTCCCTCTGTCTGCTGGTAGGCAAGCTCTGAAGGGCTTCATGCCAAAAGTCGTATTTAAGTCAGCTCAGCTTGTGCTGCTTGACAGTTTGGGCATGTGGGAGGTGCCCTGAAACATTGGAAGCTGACCGCCTGTTATACCCTTAACTGGATATAATACTTTATAAAGCTACTACAGCAGTGATCATTCGAACATCTTCTATTATGGTAAGTTCAACTTACACAACTCTACTTAATGCATGCTGCACATTAATTCGAGCGCTCACACCAGCCAGCACCATTTGAACCACAATGCACATTCAACCACTCACTCCAAACCATACCTACACACTTGCACAATCTCCCACCCACACTAGTGGAAGACTCTCCAAGATGAACATACACACACACACACACACACACACACACACACACTTGCGCACACACACATGCGCACACACACACACGACTCTCCAAGATGAACATACATACACACATGCACACACACACACACGAGCGCGTGCGTGCACACACAGACATCGGTTTGGTTGTGTAACACCTCTCATATATAGTAACAAGCACTTACTATGTAAGAAAAGAGACAGATCTTCCTAAGTGATGTATGCATACGCATAATTAACAAATGTATATTGTGGAGCAGTATATATATGTTTGAAGAGCATGTGTCTTTGATAAGTTAAAGTCAAAGAACTGACCATTGTTAAGATAGCTTACAATAAATAGGCAGACATCAGAATGTTTTTCTTGTATTACCCAGATGAGCACCCAGGCATGGGTCAAAGAATACTCTGCCCACCATCCAGCATATACTCAGAACCATGTCCCTTATATTTTTTACAGTTATTAATAGCAGCATACTTTTCCCACCATCAACTTGACTTCATTTTAAGGTGTGTATTGGACATGTAAGAGTTCCACTTTTAGTGTGGGGATTGACTGACAGGGAAACTGATTTTTGGTTTTCAAAAAAAATGAATTCTGTTTTCATGAGATGAAACCTGGGAAATATACATGTGATTTTTAAATGTAATTTTTGGTCATTACAGTGATTTCATTATAATTTTCTTCTGCATCAAGATATATTAAAAATTAAAGCAGACTCTAGGCACAGAAGACTCAGTAATGCAAACGGACAATATTATAAATATGTGTGCAGAAATGCATCTTTTGGTGAATTAGTTCTCTGGCCAGAAATGCCAAATTCCAAGAAAGTCCATTTTTTTATGCTCAGATAGTAGAGATTTGGGATTTTACTGGCTTTTTTTCAGAAAAGATGAAAATCAGGATCCCTACTAATTTCTAGTTCTGATAGTTTTTTGCCGTTTACAGTGTGTTACGTGAAATAGAGATTTCTTGGATGGCAGTTAGTGCATGACTTCAGTGCCAGCGTTCAGGGTGTATTTATGGTATAGCAAATGGGGTTGCCTTACTTGTGACAGAGTCTTACTTCAAATGATCAAACCTGGATGACTTCACCTCAGTGATGCTGGATATCTGGCGGTGATCTTCACTTTCATACACCTCACCTGTTGTTGGAAATTATAGTTCATCCCTTGCAACTCCTCTTTTCCACAGTGCACCAGTACTTTCACCCTTTTTCCTTGAAATACATGGACCTTCTACTGTCAATTTGGGTTTTTCTGTTTGCATCCACATGGTTTTGAAGTGCCCTCATATGAGACCTAAGACTGTCACTTTTGTGATGTTAGTAAACATTTTTGCTTTGGCCTGCATCCCCTCCATTTGACTGACACTCTTCCTCCTCAGACATTGTGTTTATGCTGTCATTGACAATTCCACATGCTGTATGCTAATGATGGGCTTATGTGCTATACATCATTTTTATGCACTGTGGTAAGATTTTAACATATGCTGTAAGATACTGCAGTTTCACACTCGGGCTGTTACTCTTGGAAAATCATGAATACAGCAATCATAATTTTATACATCTATAAAAGAATAAGGGGCAATTCCAAAAGGTCTGATCTGCCCTATGTCTTCTTCATGAAGGACAGAAAAGGCTTTCTTTTTACTATATAAACTTTCTTCCACATGTCTGGCTCTTTGTTTTGTCTTTTGCTGTAGCAATTAAAACAAAACAGTTGAGGGTCCTCTTATCAAAGACTATTCACTTTGCACCATTGTTGTTTAGTTGAACTAAATATGCAGTAAACAGTATTATGCTGTGTCAGAGACTGCAGATTGAAAGTTGTTTCATTACTTAAAAAAACAGGTTGAAGCTTGTTCTAGAGTAAGAGCATGCTTTGAGACAACAGTGTTGCAGAGCTACCATTTGTGATTGATACGTTGAATTTGTCCAAGAACTACTTAGGATTGTATTAAACTATTATGAATGCAGCTGTGAAATTTTTTCTGAAGAAATGCAATGCAGCATCTTAAAACTGTATCTCTTAGGGAGTTATTCTTATAACAATACAATTACCTACTGAATTCCTCATCTGTTGACGAGGTTTTGAATTTCTACAGAAGCTGAGTGCTTTATTAGAATGCGAAGGTTATAATAAATAGCAGAAAACAATGTAGCCCGCTTCGAACTACTGGTTGATGACTGTATGCATCATTGTAACCTGCTACAAGGTTTTCAATGGCTGCCAGTGCAGAGCTATATTTTCTATTCAGCTCACAAATCTGCAAAATTGTAATTTTCAGGTAATGTTCTCATCTAGAGAATGCTCTCAGTGAATGAATGAACATGCTTCCTTAAGGGTAACATAGTTAATAGCATCACCATTGTCAGAGCTAGATTTGGCTGCACAACAGGAGAAGACCCCGGCCACCGGGAATTTTCTCCTTCTGACATTAGATCAATACAAACTTTGAAAGGATTCAGAAGAAAATTGAACTAACACCTTCAGAAGGATGTTACTTATAGTTACATTCAAGATAAAGGCTAACATAGTGTATAACTACCAACTATTG
This sequence comes from Protopterus annectens, assembly GCF_019279795.1. NCBI lineage: Eukaryota > Metazoa > Chordata > Ceratodontiformes > Protopteridae > Protopterus > Protopterus annectens. The sequence continues at coordinate 804,182,758 of NC_056737.1, read as the reverse complement.
CATTACCCAGCAGGTGTTTCTTTAGATTCCTCTAGTAACTTATTGAATTATAATGAAAAATGTGTATATTTTATTTGTGAATAACTGTCCTATGTACATATGTTTTCATTATGTATTGTTAAACTATGTTGAATTACTTATATTGTATATTTGCTGCCTTTTTGTGAACACTAGTGTATGTCTGTCCTCATTTTGAAATAATGCTACTTCATTTCTCCTCATACTGAGGTCAGGGTTTTGTTGAAAGTGGTCTTTGGACCAGTTCACTTACTCCGTTATCAAAATGGAATAAATAAATGAAGGTTGTCTCTTGTACATAATGTGGTGCATTTACAATATGATAGTTATTATATTGGGTCTATATTATAGCCTCGAAAGGTGTAAACAGCAAATGCTATTTACAGTGAAAATACTGTGCAGCGAACTGTAACTAGTGAGATCGCACTACAGTGAAGATCAGAAAATTTGCCCTTTCCTCACTGTAGTGCGATCTCTGAGTTGGTATATATAATTGGTGGTGATGTGGGAGGCACAGCCCCCCACAATAGCAAATTCGATGTATGGCATTTTCGCTGTACATAGCGTTCGCTGTTTACAGCGTTCGAGGATACAATATAGACCCATTATATTCAGTACTGTTTGTTTACAGAAAGTATCAGTAAAATATTATTGCTGGAATAACCAGTAGTGATGCTTCCCATTGCAGCTTTTATGGAGGACTAATGCTGTCTGATATTGGTATAGTCACAGCAGAACAGCAGAGTTGTCATGTTGGGGGATGTTTGAGAAAATTCAAACAAGATGGTAACTTTTACTGGTAGGCCGAATCCCAGAATGTAATGAAAACCATCGCACTGGTGTATTTTAATCATAGACATTGTGGACACAGCGCAGTACTTCAGATGACTGTTCTAAGGAGATAGAGTCTCTGGAGCCACTTAGGGCTGTAGCTGACCAGTTTAACTTGCCCCAGGATGTTTGCTACTTCCCCATAATTTTACTTTAATGACCCAGAGCAGATCCTTTTTGTGTAATAATTACACTTGCATGAGTTTTCAATATTTGATGCCTTTGATTGGGCATATTTGGACACTTTTCCTCTTGCATCCAGGAAGTCAGACAATGTTTTCAGACATTATAAGGTTTCTGTTTACTTTTAGAAAACACCAGGCTGTCCTTGGTAGCATCTTTAACTGATGTGTAGTCTGTGATCTGAATATATGTTTTTACTTGTCCATCTCCTAAACAAAGAGTCCATGCTTCTTGACTCCTTTAGGAAGCATGCTTGAATCTACTTTTTCCTCTGTGAGGGCACTTCGCTATCTTGTGTATTATCAGCATTACATCCTGGAAAACAAATATGCAATCACAAGATCGGCTTCCAATTTATGAAACAGTAGCTGTCTTTAAGCAGCAAGCTGCTGTTTCCACTTCTTCAAGTGTGATACAAGTCTGCAGATGTAATACGCAGAGCTTCTGGGTTACGTATTGCTTTTCTTTGCCATTACTAGTATATTCTCCTCCATTTTGGGGGTCATCGCTGAATCTTTAGCTAATGTTTTCTTTCGGGGGTCCTTGTTGTTTGGCCCTGAGATGAAGGTGATATAAGGGTTGACTGAGAGGGAAACCAACTTCTCAGCCATAGAATATATATATATGGAATCAAATGACCAGGACACCCACTGCAGCACATCCATCAACTACACAGCTGACCCGTCAAGCTCAGTACTTTATGCACTGGAAGCCCAGATGATGACATCACCAGTATTTTTTCATGGAAGAGGGATTCCTACTGGAATGATTCTGTTCTGAATCCCTTCACTTCTAACTGTCCTGTTCTCCTATAGAAACAACTGTAGGAAGGTTTTGATGTTCTTCATCTCACATTGCTGCAGTCATTTGACTGACATCAGGACATCAGGGGTACAATTCAGGGCCATATCCTCAGTCTTTTTGCCGTTTCAAAGTTTCAGACCGAGTTCAAAGTTTTTTCTTGCCTCAGTGATTTACGGATGTCAGAAAAAGTCAATAATTGCATTTCTTGTGGGAAACAGATAGAGATTATCATACCTTGTGTATTCCTTGCTTAGGGCCTGACTATAAAGAGAAGGTTGGATTGTGCAAGGTTAGTCTTTGGGAAGCTGGCTCCACCGGACCTTTGTGTTCCCAGGGTGAGACCTTATTATTGCAAGATGTGGCCTCTCAGGAGGCAAGTCAGGCTTCTGTTTCAAAGGCTTCTCCCAGGGGCAGGCCAGGTTTGGCTTCAGTTGGTGTTACCCCTAGTTCTTCAGGTACTGTGCTCAAGAAGCATATGCTTAAAATGGCAGAAGATTTGATTACTTTAATTACCTCCTGATAAGAGATCTAGGTTGGAACCTGAGTTGGGGGTTTTGAGCAGGCTGGATGTTTCAGAGTCTTGGCTGAAGACTTGCAGGAGTACTCTCCTTATTCTGATTCTGATGTGGATGATTCTACTCCTTCTGCTTCTCCTCCTGAGGATTTTTCTTTTCAGAAACTCTTCATTCCATGAGGGAGCATTTTAAGTGGGAAGGTCAGGACTTCTCTGATTCCAGGTTGTTTTACCCCAGCATAGGCCTTTGGCTATACCTCCTGTTTTGGATGTAGTAGAAGATGTTTTACAGAGGCTTCTCTTAATCCTGATTCTTTGCCTCCTGCTCCTGTTAAGCGGATAGGTATTACAGGGTGCCTGAAGCTCATAAGTATCTTTTAAGAGTCCTAGGGCCTAAAGGTGTTAAGGCTTCTGTTGTTCATGTTGAAATACCAGAACTATCTCCTTTCACAACTAAAGTCTAAGGTTGATGCTCTGGCAGTAGGTATTGATTGTAAAGAGTTGCAAGATTTAGTGCATGTTTCTGAACAGGTGGGTAAGCATTCTTTGCAATGTGGTTTTGATGCTGTACAGGCCTCGTCCCACTGATCAAAATTTGTCTGAACATGTTAAAACAAGGATTTTAGATGTACAATCTGATGTGTTGTTTGGTTCTCCTGTTGAGGCAGTTTTAAAGAGGCTAAGTCTATGCAGACTGTTAAAGATTTTTGCAGGTCCAGCCTCCAAAGTTTAGTAGAAATTGGCCTACTAAATCCTTCTTATGATTCCCAGTCTAGGGGTAGGGGCAGAGCTCAGGGCTCTTTCAGGCCTAGAACAGGGAGTTCTCCTGCACAGTCTTGGTGAGGGCAGGGGTCAGTCCTTTCGTAAACAGACCCAATGACCTACCTTTTCAGCTGCCAGAGCCTTCTCGTCTGGCAGCACCTTTGGGAGGAAGGTTGGCACTTTTCAAAGAAAATTGGAGTTTAATTACCCAAGACAGATGGGTATTGGATATCATACACCACGGTTACAGGTTTTATTTCCATACCTTGCCTCCTTTCAAAGGCATGCCAGACATTCCTTCTCAACAAAGAATAGAGGCTCACAAGCAAGTTTCTCTGTTACTCCAAATAGGGGCCATACAGCCGGTCCCTATGCCAGAAGTGGGCCTACTGTTCCTAGTACCAAAGAAGGGGAACACGTGGAGACCAATTTGGGGTTTATCTACCCTCAACACTTATCTGGACATTCCCAAGTTCAAAATGTTGGCGTTACAGCAGCTTTTACCTCTGCTGGGCAAAGATCATTGGATGGTAACTTTGGATCTCAAGGAGGCTTACCTTCATGTTCCTATCAGACTAAGTTGCAGGAAGTATCTGCCTGGGACTTCTCACTATCAGTTCTCTGCATTGCCCTTTGGCTTATCTACAGAGTATTCACGAAAGTTCTGGCTCCAGTGATAGCTTTCTTCAGGCTTACAGATCTATCCTTATTTGGACGACTGCCTGATTCTGGCTCAAGGAAGGAAGAGCTTCTTCATCATTTGGAATATGTGATAGCAGTGCTAAGATGCCTGGGGTATTCTGTGAGCGAAATAAAGTCCAGTCTAGTACCCTCTCAGGACATGTGCTTTCTGGGTGTGAGACTGAATACAGCATCTCAGATGGCCGACAAACAAAAGAGTCTATCCCTTTACTTCAGTCAACTATCTCATCAGTCCGGCTGACTGCAAGGACAGTCCTTCAAGCATTAGGGTTCATCGCATCTTGTATTCAGGTGCTACCCAATACTAAACTGCATATGATGAAGCTACAATGGTATCTCAAAATGTATGGACACAGCACTGCCAGGATCTGGACACTGTCATTCAAATAATACCTTGCATTCAAAAGGAATTTTTATGGTGGGCTCAGGAATGTCACCTAAACAAGGGACTCTCTGTGACCCGGCCAGAGGCGAGTCAGATTTTAACGACAGATGCCTCAGACAAAGCTTGGGAGCTCATCTACATGGAAAGTGGATACAAAACAAGTGGCCTGTCAGACTACAACATCTACATATCAACATGAAGGAGATGTTAGCAGTCCAGTTTGCATTAATAGCTTTCAAGGAATTACTTCTTCCAGGGCAGGTGTTGATTCTAACAGACAACACAACTGTCATGTGGTACATCAACAAGCAAGGGGAACATTCTTATCCTCTATGCAGGCAAGCAATGATTTTGTGGGAGACTGCTCTCAGTTTACAGCTCAATCTTCAGGCAAGGTTTCTGCCAGGAGCACAGAACTCCTTAGCAGATGTGTTGAGCAGGCAATTATGGATCCCCACGAGTGGAAATTGGATCCTCTTGTATTTCAGAAATTGACAGTGTCATGGGGAACTCCAGACATAGATCTGTTCGCTTCTCCACTAAACCATCAGCTGCCAAAGTTTTGCACAAAAAGGTTTCATCCCACAGCTTGGAAAGTGGATGCTCTTTCTTTCAATTGGAGCAATCTTCATGTGTATGCCTTTCCTCCTCTGCCTCTCCTCCCAAAGGTACTTCTAAAAGTCAGACAGGACAAGCCAAGGATGATTTTAATAGCTCCAGATTGGCCTCGACAGCACTGGTACCCATTACTGAGAAGTCTGGGGAAGCCTCCATGGCCTTTGCCTTTGATTCCACACCTGTTGTCACAGGAGGACAGCCATTTGCTGAATGTCAAACTTCACTCTCTTCACCTAACGGCCTGGCATATTCTGTTTTGAACCATAGAGGGTCTCAACTTCCACAACAAGTTTTGAATGTGATTTTGGAAGCTAGAAGGCCTAGTACAAGGAAAGTGTACGCAGATAAATGGAAGAGATTTTTATTTTGGAGTGCAGCAAAAGATTTTGATGTTTCTGAGCCAAATTTGAGTGTGGCTCTTCAATATCTTACTGAGTTACTGGACAAGGGTTTGTCTTTCTCTTCTATTAAGGTTCATCCTGCAGCAATTTCGGCTCACTATGATTGTGTCCCACCATTGTTTTCTCATCCTTTATTCAAGCAATTTCTTAGAGGGCAAAGAATATAAGACCCCACGAGCTCCTACTCCTGCTTGGGATCTCAATTTTGTGTTGGAGAAACTCACTCTACAACCTTTTGAGCCTGTTGAAATATTTATCATGGAAGACTGCTTTTTTGTTGGCAATTACCTCTGCAAGAAGGGTTTCTGACTTGCAGGCCCTTATGGCAGTTGAGCCTTTCTTGATTTTCCATAAGGATAGGGTATCATTAATCCTTCCTTTATGCCTAAGGTGGTTTCTAGTGTGGCTTTAAACCAAACTATTCATTTGCCTACTTTTTATGCAAATCCCCAAAATAAAGGGGAGAAGATTTTGCACACTTTAGATGTACACAGGCAGTTGCGTTATTATTTGGACAGAACTAAAGAGTTCAGGCAGTCTCAGCAGTTGTTTGTTTCTTTTGCTTTGAGTTCTCAGGGCAAGCCTGTGTCTAAACAAACTATTTCTAAGTGGATTGGGTTTTGCATTGCTTTCTGTTATTCCCATCATGGCAAGGAGGTTCCAGTTGGGATTAGGCCTCATTCCACTAGGGCTACTGCCACTTTTGAGGGAGTGGCAACCAAGGATATTTTGGAGGCAGCTACTTGGAGTTCAGTGCATACTTTCTCTAGGCATTATCACCTGCCACTTTACTCTAAATCCAGGGCTGGTTTTGCTACTGCTGTTTTGCAGGGCATGTTGGCAGCTCCTGCTTCCTTGTAGTTAGCCATCCTCCTTACCTCTGCTTTGGGATTCTACCCAAGTGTAAGGACTGCAGCAATGTGAGATGAAGAACATAGTACAGTTTTGTACCTACCATAAATGTAGATGTTCAAGATCCACACCTCCTTCCCTCTGCAGTTAGAGGTGGTTGTGTGGGTTGGGTTGTACATATTGTGTATATTGTATATTTTGTACATATAGTTAGTGCAAGGGTGGTTGGTTGTTTGTTTGCTGTCTTTGGGTTTTGACCTTTATTTTTAGGGTCTTTTGACATCTGGGGCAAGAAAAGACTGAGGATATGCATTTGTACCCTGACGTCCTGATGTCAGTCGACAGCGGACTACCCAAGTGTAAGGACTGCAGCAATGTGGATCTTCGAACATCTACATTTATGGTAGGTACAAAACTGTACTTTTTTATATAGCCAGTACTGAAATGAGACAGAACTCCTCAAATAGTTATGCAGAAATAAAGTTTCACTTGGTGTAACAATTTCATTTAAAAAAAGTAATTGTGTGATTTCTGTGATTGTGGGTGTTACATTGAGCCCCACCCTAATTGTATGAGTATTAACCCCCCACCCCCACTACATCTGGAAGATGGAGCAGCATGTTTTATCATTATGTTTTAAAAATGTATTTTTGATTTCAGACTGCCAAGTAGAAACTGCCTGTCTACTACCTAGCCTGCGTTGCCTGAGTTGAGAGCATTAACTGATCTGATTATCTTCCTCTATTCTAACTATCCTCTTTACCTCCTAAACAAACAGCTGTGGGAAGCTTTTGTTCCATATTGCCAGAGTTGAGATAATTTCTGGTGCATGAAACCCATATGCATAGACTTCTTGAGCCAGTAGGCCTCAAATCCTAATATTTTAATAAGCTGGTGTAAAGTTTCTCTTGTAATTATGCAGAAATAATGTTTCACTTTATTAACAGTTTCATTTAAAAGCTAATTGTGTGATCTCCATGACTGTGGGTGTTGCCTTGAGCTTTACCTTAATTGTGTGAGTGTTGTCTACTATGAGGTATTATTTGACCGATTAATGTAGTAGTCTTGACAATTTTATGTTGGTGTGGCTGGGACTTGCTTCCATAGCACTGACAGGATTTCAGGTTGCTGTGCATTTCATTTTATCTCTATCTGGATTATACTAGTTTGTTTTATTATTATTGGCAGGTGTAGTAGGAAGAGAATTGCTCATTTCATATTTAGATGCTAATTCTTCATGAATTATGTGTGGCAAGGATGAAACTAGAGAGTCTAGTCTGAGCCGCTTTGCAGGAGTGATAAACTCAAGAGTTTTAATATGTGATTGTTCTTGAATTAAATATACTGGTATCATTTAGTTTGTTATTACTGCTAAATAAAGCTTCATAAAATTAATTATTTTGGTAAGCATATCATCTATGGTTTAACATTACAGGCAACCAACATCAGAAGCGTATCTTACTGTTATGTGTGGTGGGAAGGGGTGCCCTTTTTATTTAGTAAATGTTGTATTATACTCCATCACCACAGTAGCCTTTCTTATCTTCCAGCGTGGGTGTCTGCCATATGTCTGTGCAAGGAGGCTCTCATAGCACCCATTCTGTCTGTCATGTCTCAACAAAGAAGGCCATATAGCATCAGCTAAATTAATGTTAGAGTGCTTTTTAAGACTACTGCAGACCTTTTATCTTAAAAAAGGGCTGGGTGTTGACTTTTCATCCCAGTTAACTCTGTTGTAATAAAGTGCCAGCCATATGCCTCATTGCCAGCCTGTTACTTTCCAGAAAAAAAAAATCGCATTAGCAACACTCTTAAAATTAAACGTTAGATGATTGCTTAGTGTCTTTGATTTCTGCTGGGACCTTCCTGAGAGATGTAATGGCCAAGCATCATTTGTAGAATAAAGGGCGATGTACTGTGTTAGAAGCCTACCCACCATAGCCCCCTTAGAAATGTACTGGTTTATGATCTGTCCAAATACTAAGCTTGATATTTATATTGCCATTATTTAAGAATGATTTGCTAATAAAATCCTGGAAGTGAAAGTTCATGAAGTATGCGCATATACCGAATTATGGAGCTGTGCCCTCATGATACAAGTCATTTTGTTTCTCTTTGAGAATCAAAACTCTTTTTTATAGAAAATTATTCTAAAAAGATATAATAGTCTGTTGATTTGATGATGCTTTATTAAGAAGTTGCATTTCCCTGTGTTGGAAATGTGTTTATCCATTCCAATGAACTCTATACTGTCATTTATATGCCAAAAAAAGAGAGCAAACCATTGGTCTGATGCCCCCATTGTATGTATTATAGTCTTATTATATTGATTGTCCTTTGCTTGTATATCTGCTCTGCTGAAATGTGAACCACATTAATTTCTGCCACAGCCTTGTCCATGGATATCAAAGTACACAAACTGGTGCCAAACTAAATTGTTTTATTAAGTAGAAACAAATGTAAGCCAACAGTTAAACTGTGTTTTAGTATTTTATATTATCTCAAGTATGTTTTCCTGCCACAAAAGAACTACAACAGTAGATTTTATTCAAGAAAAAATGTTAAAGTTAAGTGAGTTTATACAAAGGTTCTTATAAAGATTGACTTTAACAGTGGGGGTCATTAAAATGGATGCACAGGAAAAAAGGTAAACAGGAAAAGGCTAGATTTTAAAGCCACAGAAAATGTGAAAAATGTTGTCTAGGTATTCCTAGTCTGACAGTATCTAAAACAGGCCATGGCAGACAAAATGTAAGTTCGCTTTGCAGAGGGTAGAAGCAAATTTTCATAATAATGCATTTGCATGAAGCATAAAAAGAGATGACAGATAAACTGCTTTATTATTTCATATGTCAGGAGAGCAGGTATATGACATGTATGAAGCCATATCAGGGCCAGCTGAATGATGCCAGAATTGCAATAGATAATCTTAACAAACATTTTCAAACCAATAAAATGTGTAATAGGAAGTATGTAAGTTCAGACATACAAGACATACCCCAGGATTCAGCAAACTCTGCACGGGTGCAAGAGCTGCTGCATGCAATATGGCCAACGAGCGATCCAGGAATGAGCTCCCGGGACGTGCATGAGCACTCCTACATTATTCCTGTATGGACACAGCTCCTATATGCTAATTACCCATTTGCAGGTGAAAACCTTGCAAATGAGGTGAATTAGAGATCCAGGAAGCAGGCAGGCATCTGTGCAGGAATAGTGTAACCTGCAGAAATGTATTCGACTACTAACTGAATACATTTCTGCAAATTACAAAACGGAGGCATGACAACTCCAAAAAAAGCATGTATTCAATTTAGCAGGCATGCCAGTGGCCAAATATATGGTCATTGGCATGGGAAATAGTTGCAAAATTATAAAAAATAACTTTTGGCTGTTTAAGCATAGGGCAGCGGTGCGCAAATGGGATCAGCCCGAAAATAATGAAAAAAGTTGGAAATAAGCTTTTAAACCAAAGTCAGCATTCATAATGGTCAATGGCATGCATAAGACAACAATACTATGGAATAGTGGTTGCTAAGGGGGAAGGCTGAATGTCAGTTTTGTAACCATGCATTAGCAGTCAGTTTTATGCAAATGAGGGGACTGATACTGAATCACAGATTTCCCCTCAATGTTAGCTTGCACCCAACCATGTAGGTGCAGCAACACCATGGTATAAGGATAAGAGGTAGATGACCTCATAAGGGGGAGTGTCATGCATGCTGTAAGCTTACTAGAGCTCTGTGGCCCGTGTTTGCCCTTAGCTAAGCACAGCTAAGGAAGGGGGGGGTGTCTGAGGCTGCCTAGCAGTGTTTACATTGCCTAAACGGGTGCGCGCACCATGCACCGGGTTTTAAACAAACAAAAAAAAAAACCCCACAGGAAATAGCAGCTCTGTTCACTTCTAAGCACGGGGTATGCACTGCGCCTCGGGGCTTAAACGGGAAGGCAATGGGAAGGGAAAACAGCAGTAGGAAGGCAATCAAGGAGAACTAGCATAGCTGACAGGTGAAGTGTATCAGAATCAGCCAATTACACAGGCAGCATCCCAGCACACTACTATAAACTATGCAAACACCTTTCACTCTAGTTTTTCCCACAAATTCTACACCCACCGTTGTACACAGACGGGGAAATTTTACTTGACAAATCTAACAAAATGATAGGGGCTGCTGTCGCTCTCATACATCAGTATGTGGAAGAGGCTGAGGGTGGTGAGAATGAGAATGCTGATGACCAACCCACAGTGAAGAGAAGGAGAAGAGTGTACAGATCCAGGATAACCTACCAGGGACTACTTGACCTTGAGATAGTGGAGCGCTATAGGGTGGACAGGGACATCATACAGCAAATTGTTGAGCTGTGCAGGCCACGCCTCACACACAGAACCAACAGAGGGGAATCCATCCCAGTGGATACCAAGGTATGTGTAGGTTTAAGAATACTAGCCACAGGTACCTTCCAAAGGCCAACTGGGGATATCATGGGGATCTCACAAGCATCAGCATCCAGGGTACTCCACCAGTTCCTGGATGCCATGTCAGCACATGCTGGTGAGCATGTATATTTCCTCAACACCCGTGAGGTGTTGACCAGCAATATGTGTGTCTTCCATCAAATAGCAGAATATCCTGAGGTAGTAGGTGCTATAGACTGCACGCACATATACATCAAAGCACCACCTGGTGAGCGGAGTAGGGTCTACATAAACCGCAAGGGCTTCCCCTCCATCAACTGCCATGTCATGTGCAATGCCCAGGGCATTATCATGAATGTGTGTACTGGCAGCCCTGGAAGCTAGCACTACTCCCACATCTGTCTTATGACACAGCTTTACCAGAGACATCCCATATGGCCACCTAGTGGGGGATGCTGGTTACGCACTGGAGCTGTGGCTGATGACACCCATCAGAAATGCACACATACCCGAACAAGAACTCCATAATGAGGCACATGCACAAACCAGAATCATAATAGAGTGTGTGTTTGGGATGCTCAAGTCACAGTTCCTGTGCCTGGACATATCCGTTGGAGCCTTGCAGTACTCTCAGGCTACATGTACACAAATTTTCATTTTATGTGCCATGCAAGACAGTATGATCCCGCTGAAACAGCTGCAGTAGGAACAGCATGGGGCAGGGCCACACAGCCCCCCACCATTGCCAAGGTCAGCACAGGCACAGAGTGACTCAGAGGAGGAACAACCTGAGCCTGCCCATGTAGGCAGAAGGAGGCGTACCCAGTATGCCCAGGCTTTGGCAAAGAGGCAACGCATAGCACATACAGTGACACAGTAGGAACCCAGGGAATGACACCTCTCTCTGACTTGCACATACAGTAAAAGGGATGCCAAACATGACACTACCTGTGCTTTACCATGTATAGGGAGTGTACTATGTACAACCAACATAGTCAGCCCTCCAGCACCATCCTCAATACTGGCACAGCCACAAGATAAGTCACTCTTCCTGTCAATTGCTGAATGGAGTAGTATGTTTTGCTAGTTGTATCTATGGTATGGATATGAGCATGCAAGGGAATCGGGTGGCTGAATGGAATGGCAGCAGATAGTGGACACCTATATGGGCAGCATGAAATCCATAATAAATACTGGGGTCAGCAAAGTAGGCAGTACTAGACAAGGTGACAAATCCCACTGCAGTAATGTGGTGGCCCAAATGTGTGTCCATAGGACAAACACATGCATGTCAGTGAGGCTCACATACCCAACAACAGCCTCAGCTTGCAGGACAGGTGTAGATGACCATAAAGAAAGGCTGTGCTAATGCCCCCAATTGATGGCAATGGAGAACAGCCCCCCCCCCGACCTACACGGACAGACTGCAACAGGTCATGTAGTTGTATGTTAGTTCTGAAGGGAAAGAAGTCTGAAACTGAAATGTAGCTAAATAAAACTTAAGATCTGTACTCTACTGATATGCTTCTAGCCTGCATGATAGGTCAGAATACAAAATGAAATAGAAGCCAACGGAGTACCAGTACAGTCATAGCAAATTGTCAGGTGTGCCCCTCCCCCACAATCCTATGGAGAAATGCAGTAACATGTACATGTGGGTTTAATAACAGTGGAGCACAGATTACCTGAGCTGGCCCAATTTACAGGATATATTGTTGCATGTGTACAATATGCAGGGGTCTGTGTGTTTGGTTGTTGTGTCTTGTATATTGTGTGGAAGTGGTCAGCATGTAGGCATGGAGGGTTGTGTCTTGGTGTCATATGGCTAGTACTGTCGATAACAGGGCCATGTTCTGACAACTGCAGTGCCAACCACAATGCATCCCAGCAAGACCCAATTCAGCAGTCATCCATACTCACTGTTTCGATGTCAATATCTGTCACCATCTGAAAGATGGACATGCCATGAATGTGGGCCCAGACATACACACAGTACACAAGTGGAAGTACCCTAGACAGAGTACATAAAATGTAACTGTCAGCTGCATGCACCTTTGGAATTGTACATACAGGTTAGCAGTACATTAGTTGTCTGTGTAGTATGGAATACTGATGTAGTCTGGCCATTCACTGGCAGACCACAAAAGGCACAGTTATGAAGTAATGAGAGACTGCCTATGTCCCCACACAAGGCAGCATAAGGGGAATGTCCCAGGTATATCTGAGAGTCAGCTGCAAGAAGCTTCCATATCACACATGCAATCAGCTCACCTCACCATCAGCCACAGGTTTATGCCAGGTCATATCCCTGCTGTTGGGAAATTGTACACTATGACCCCCACTCCTGTATGGAAATTCCAACAGAATGCCGCATGCTGAAGAGGTGTCCCATGCAGGTGTGTCCCTAGCTTGTAAGCAGCACCCTGCCAGCATCCAGACCAGTGGGTTAATATGGACAGGAACTATTGCCATTAACACCTTGCACACTTACCCTATCACCCCAGGGGAATCCAGTGGCTTGTAGCCTGGGACTGTAGGAGTGACAGAATGCACTGGCCTGCTACAAATGGCATGCATCACTACCAAATGCTCTACAGTCCTCTGTCAAAGGCCTGTGCCTCACCCGTACTGCCAATGTATGTTATCTCATGGGTTCCCAACTAACAACATAACACAGTCTACAGGACACAAATGCAAGACCATGTCGACAAATCCCAGTAGCATGCCCACCATGTCCTACTGCATGAACTGTGGACCAACCCCTAAATACCACGAGGATGAAGGGACAACTATAGGGATACTTCTTATATATCACTTACATAATGTTAGGAAGAGGATAGAATAACAGAGTGGGGGGGTGTTGAAGCATGGATGCCGTGGAATGTGTGAAGTCTGAAACTCTGTGTGCCCATACTACCCCTGCCTGCAAACCCAGTAATGGGTGGATACAAACCTGCTTGTAAACCACAATGTGAAGGGGAACTGACCAGATATATGAGCCCTGCCTCTGGGTAACCTAGGTGAATCTGTACAGCTGAGAGGTATGGCCACAGCAGGATATGGCCATTCTGTTATGTCGATAGATGTACATGCAGGGGATCCTCAGCCACCACAGTACCAAGGTGCTGGACCATTTACACAGACCCATCAGCAAGTGGCTGCAGCTACCCCTCCAGAATGGCATGCATGTGCAAAAATATGTAGGCTACAGACCACAATACTGGACACAGTTGCATTCATCTTGTATTTCCCACGAAATAACTGTGAGCAAATAAGCATATCTGTCAGTAGTTGATGACAATGCATCACAGTGTAAAACAGTACATATGTCTGAATATCTCTGCTAACACCAACCATGTAACACAAACACCACAGACACAATAGTTACAGTATCCCATTATCTTTTGCCCAATGTGACTCCATATTTTCAAACTATCTACAGATATCCTGTAGAAACAGATTGCTAGCTGTAGGTGTAGAACACAGAATCCTGCACTGGAGTACAACCTACCTGGAATGGATTCACACACTCAATACAGAAGGTCATACTGGGCATGCTCCTACACTTAGAGAAATGAAGCCCATGTTTGACAACAAAAGTGGACTATACATATCTGTTAGTCGCAGATGCCTGTGCACACACACCACATTGCACACCATTCGTGCTTTGCACACACATTGGATATGAATACTCACACATATCCAAGGCCAACACACTATAATAGGTCAAACATACACACACACAGTTGTGGGGAAGAGAGAGACAGACAGTGACAAAAAGATTGCCATCATGAGGCCTGTCCCACCCACCACACATCCAATTGGCCAATGTCACATGATGTGCTGATGTCAATCACTGTAAACATTTGCTTTTGGTAGCCCTCAGCCCTATAATGTCTGTGGTGCTTGTGATAACGGTCTACCATGATAGTACAAGTCAGTATTCATCTAGCATTTGTATACCCACTCCTGTCAAATGTAAAGTGTGTGACTGAGTGTTGTGTGTGTGTTTCCAGAGGAATTGGTTATGGCCCATTCACACACACACTGCACTTCCCATTGCCCATGTTAGCACTCATGCTGATGTCAGTCACTTCTGGCCAATTCTCAGCCCCATAAGCTCCACGGCACTTGCAATAACTGTGTAATGCTGTAGTGTAGCATACTAGTTAGGTAAGAGTTCTAATCTCAGACATGGCAGCTGTGAAACTCTGTGTGTGTGTGTATAGAGATTAATGATTTTGAGGCCATTCACAGTCACTGCACCTCCCATTGCCCTACTTTAACAAGCCTGATGTCAGTTACCTTGAAATAACCCTTTGGGCAAGGGCCAGCACTATAAGCTCCGTGGCACATGCGATAACTGCATAATGCTATATAGTGTAACATACTAGTTAGGTACGAGTTCTAATCCCAGACAAGGCAACTGTGTGTGTGTGTGTGTGTGTGTGTGTGTGTGTGTGTGTGTGTGTGTGTGTGTGTGTGTATAGAGATTAATGATTTTGAGGCCATTCACAGTCACTACACCTCCCATTTCCCTACTTTAGCAAGCCTGATGTCAGTCACCTTGAAATTCCCCTTTGGCCAAGGGCCAGCCCTATAAGCTCCATGGTGCATGCCATAAATGTGGAACAATGTAGTAGCAGTAACTACACAGGTATGTATTTGAATCTCATCTGTGGCAAGTGTTTGTGTGTGTACATATGTATGTGTATACCTCAAAACAAAACAGTGAAAGAAACTTCTCTATGTGGAAGATTTTTAGTCCATATATCTGTAGTTAATCACTGTATATTAATCCGATCAGACAATAGTAGTAAAAGTAGCGAACTTAGTCATCTTAAGTAAAAAAATAAATAAATAAAAATATATAATTGTACAGTATTCAAAAGTAATCCAGGCAAGGCAGGCAGTCTGTTTCCAGTCGAAAATCCTTTATTAAGTTGTACCTCAAAGATTTTGGCCCCATTTAAACCCAGTACACATCTCAGAGCCTGATGTTAGCAGTCCTGCAGATATCATCCGCCTTAGATGTACCTGTTGCCAACCCTAAACCATGTCAGGTCAGTGGTGCATGTGGTAAATGTGTAACATAATGGTCCGTAAATATTGTTAGAGGTTTGAACCTCACCCCTGGCAAATGTAAATGTGTGTTTAGGGTAAAATTATTTTTGGGATCTCTCACCCACTACATCACCCAATACAAGTATTTACAAGGGCTGGTGATGTTCCTCACCTTAGAAGTATCTTGGGACAACATCCATCCTAAAAGCTCCGTGGTGTGTGCAATAAATGCGGTACACTATAGTAGCAATATATAGCTAGGTAAGGGGTTGAATCTCAGTACTAGTATGTGTGTGTGTCTGTGTTTGTGATCAGTATCCTGTGTGGAGGGTGCTGTGATTGTGTAATAGCAGGATGCATTGTGGGGGCAGGTTTTGCGAAATTATTATGTTGAGAACCTAGTATATGCCACAGTGTCCACCTTACAAGGACAACAGGTGTCAAACACCAGAGAGGCTGGTGTAGACAATCCATAGCCCTACATGTAACATTATGGATTGGTGAACAATATAGGCAACCCTTCTGTTACTCAGAGAGTACTCTCCACCCATGTGTCATACACAAACACACTTGGCTAGGCAACAACCACTATATTGGTAGTTCCCTGCATATTGCCTCACAGATAGTAACCACGGTGTGATTGCAGTGGACTACATGCCTGTTGACCACAACAGTGCCACTGATATCAGAAAGTACTGTGATGTGTTACATCTCCTGACTGTTTATCCAGCAAGTAAAAGGACATGGCACCCTGTTCCATCCCTGCAGTAGGCAAATAAATGCTTACAGTGGCCCTTTTGCTATGTTCCCCACTGGACGCCTGCAACAACTGTAGATTCTGCAAATGTAACCCACAAAGGGAATGCCATGCCTTATACACATGCCCTGTATAGACAGACGCTACTCACTCCACTGAATACATGTGTCATGCTGTCAGTGTAGGTGCAAGCATGACCTCAGTTCCATAGCCAGGTCTCACCAAGTGAGGTCAGGAATGCTACATCAGAAAATAACAATCTGTCCACACAACATGCCCCAGAGACCTCAAGTACACTTCCACATGTCAAAGAACATGCGTGTGGGACATGTGCACAACCCAGTCACTGTCCATATTATCGAATATAGATCTCATACATGGGAAGCAGTGCACATCGCTGGCCACCCACAATAGTAACCCAGATATGTGGATGGTGACTACAATACCTACCTGCGGGGACCACTCCAGGGACTACATCCCTGAGCCACATTGGAGACCATTGTCATGTGGCCTGATGCCAAGATATTCCCTTTGCCTAGCTTTTTACAGCCTTCAGGCCCATTCACCTACTACACACCTGTGAAGCAATGAACCTATGCATCTCAGTACTGGCAAGTGTGTGTGTGTGTGTGTGTGTGTGTGTGTGTGTGTGTGTGTGTGTGTGTGTGTGTGTGTGTGTGTGAAGATTAATGATTTTGAAGCGATTCACAATCACTACACATCCCATTGCCCTACTTAAGCACACCTGCTGATGTCATTCACCTTGAAATAACCCTTTGGCCATGTATCAGCCATATAAGCTCTGTGGCACTTGTGATAACTGCTTAATACTGTACTGTAGCAAACTAGTTAGGTAGGAGCTCTAATCCTGATCCTGCCAACTGTGGTAATGTGTGTGTTTCTCTGCGAGAGTGTGTTTGTGTCTTCATTGACACCTGCTTTTCTAGACATTCACACTTAATACACTTCCCTTATCCCTCCTTTAGCACTGTTGCTGATGTCACTCACCTTCAACCATACCTTTGGACAGCTCTCCAACATGTAAGTTCCATGGTACGTGCAATAACTGCGTAACACTGTAATAGCAATACATAGTCAGGTAGGGGTTTGAAACTCAGTGCTGGTAAGTTTGTGTGTGTATCATCAGTATCCTGTGTGGGTGTTGGGGTGATTTTGTAATGACAGGATCCATTGCAGTGTGGGTTTTGCTACATCATTATATTCAGGACCTATATGTCCCATTGTCCACATTACAAGGCCAACAGTTTTCAAACACTGTAGAGGTTGTTGTAGACAATCCTCAGCCATAAATGTGTACAGCCATGTGCAATTACTATGTGACAGTATGGATTAGTAAACAATATAGGCAACCGAGAGTGACAGAATGTGTATTGTGAATATGTTACTTGGCCTCTGTACAGACTGTGGTAGATATCATTGTTCTTGGTCCTGTTCTATCTGACATTGCATGCTGCTCCAGTTTATGATACCCTATCACCGTACATATTTGTAGGGCCAGACTGACACATGTCCCATACCACAGTCAGGCATTCAAACTACACTGTGTATTGGCCCAGTATATGTAGGGTTAGTGAATGAGTGGCACATATGAGGATGGTTTTGTTCACACAGTCCATATATTGTACTATTAATTAGGCTTACCATGATGCGACTGTGACTGTGTTCAGATTGGTTGTGGGTATGCACTTTCACACTGGTGTCTGTTACTCCATGCTGTTACATGCTTGTAGTGCCTGCTATATTTGCAAGTACATGTGTATTCCCCCATAGGAAACTTGGGTCAGTGTTGTGGCAGTCTGCCTGTAGTTTGCACAGTTCTTTGTGACATGCCTAGCAGCTCAGTGTATTTACCTAGTGTGATGTTATATCCAGATATTTGTCAGATCTACTGTTGTCTGGCCACCATAAATGTTGTGTATTTCTGACAAAGCAGTGGGATGCTGTGAAGATGTATGTCACTAGCTAGTGGGACGTATGTGGGCTTGGGACCTCTGCTCCTCCAGTTAATATGTGTTAGGACAGACAGGAGTGTGTGAATGCATCAACTGTGTGAACTTATCTTTTCCAGTGTTTTTGTGATATCCCCATTTACATGGCTGTAAACTTCCACTTTGTCAAGCTTGGTCCACACGTCTTGCAGTAAGGAGTTCTATTTATACCTCTGGACTGACCAGATTGTGTCAGACTGTTCACGTTTATTGGTCATATCTCTGCTGTATTCCACGATCATTACTGTGATTTGTGTGGTACTTCACTATAATGATCTTATGATGTCTGTCAGTAACTGATGGTGTACATGTCAGTATCATTAGTAACTTCCCACACAACATGTCTGTTAACACAACCCTTGTTACTGTAACAACATTGTACATTTATACCTGCAATACTTGCAATTACATCCCCTTCCACTAAGAGGTTGTGACTATTGGTGCTGAGGTATGACTCCACTACATGTTATGGACATATGTTTTATTTATATAGATATATATATATATATATATATATATATATATATATATATATATATATATATATATACAGATCTATATATAAATATATATGTGTGTATATACATGTATACATAGATCTACACGTGTGTGTGTGTGTGTGTGTGTGTGTGTGTGTGTATATATATATATATATATATATATATATATATATATCCTTATGTGTAAACATGAGTGTTGTATATACCTTCCCAGATGTATCCCACCATATTTATCTGATATGTGTATATTTAGATATATCAACATACTGATTCATCACTATTTTCACTAACAAGTACTAAACAATTTTAGAAGTCAAAGCAGCTGTTCACTACTATTCAGTATGTGTACTGACAGATATATTTGAACAAAACAACAAACATCTTCATGGCTGTGATGGCTTAGTGGTTAACTGCTGTGACAATAGTGTACAGGGTCCTGGGTTCAAGACCTGCAAGGGCTGTTTATTTTATTGCTAGGCAGAACAAGGACTGTTGGATATAGAGTGTTTAAGGCAGTTTTGAGCAGCTTTAAGCGGGTTTGCACGATGGTAAGCGATGCCAATGTAGGGTTAAACGAAAAGGCGCTTACACCATGTCAGCTTCACTTACCACTGCGCAAATCTGCTTAGCAGTTACATTTAAGCAATGCTTACTCCTGCTAAGTGTAGCTTAGCTTTCAGAACCAGTGATCACATGCCAGATTGAGAAAATAGCAGAGTAATGACATATTTAATTCCATGTACATAACATGCTTCTATGTGCTGTCATTACAGTAGCAAGGGGTGTGAGTATACTGTATGGGACACCTGAGTATATATGGCTAGTACAACAATCTTTTCTCTTTGTATGTGTTTCATACATGGGTAGTATCCCAGGTTATATGCAGTCACACTTGCTTGTATTGTATCATTACATTACTACTGTTAACAGTGCTTTCCCAAGTAAGAGTAGATTGCAGATTGTAGTACTGGAACCATACACCCCTGCATGCAAAGCTGGACTCTGAGTACTGACTATCGTGTTCTTGGTGTGTGAGCTGTGTGTTATTAAGTATTTGCTACTGGATATTGATCTGATATGTGGATATTAACTGTAGACTACTATGTGTATAGGACATGTCATTGAGGGCTGCTGTCATGTAGTAATGGCATACCTATCAGTGTCAGACGTCTGTCTGTCAAAACATTCATTCTAATGCATAACCTGTTGCCTAGATGATTTCTGTCTGTCCTGTGTGTGGATGTGCAGATGTCAGGTATCCATCTTGGCTGCTTACAGGCAATCTATGCTTGACTGAGACTGACATGTTTGCCCAGCTGTTTTATGAATGCCACAGCTAGGAAACCCCACCCTGTATGTACCACATGCCATGGATACCTCAACTAGACTACCACAGTCAACAAAACATGCTTGGGTACAGGTCTCCAACCCAGACATGGCCATGTTATGTAATATATGTTGCATGCATGTCAATTAGTGCACCTCACTGGCCTTCTGCAAGAGATAACCAGATGATTGGCTGTTGCATTTAACTGTCACCCTACTCAAGTGGCATCAGTTGATAGATGTCCTAATGACAAATGTCAGGTGGCATGATATCACTGTACCCACATCCCCTGCTCTTCTCATCTCTCCATCGCCATTATCCTGGTACACACCTAGGAACGCCTCCACCTATGGACCTCAGTACTGACAAATGTGTCAGTGTGCATTACTGTTTGTAAACTTGTAGTTGATAATACCCTGAGGGTCTTCTCACCCACTACACCCCCATTTCCATAGTTAGAAATGGCTGCTGCTGTAATGGACATTAAATGTACCTTGTTACACTCTTCAACCTATGGGCTACATGGAGCTTGCAATATCAGCATAACACTGTTGTACAAATGGGTGGACATGGCTTACCTTCTGAGTCTTGGCAAGTGTGTGTATGTGTGCAAGTGTGTATATTTGTAGGATACAGCATTCTGAGGCCGCATTCTCCAAATACAATGCACCTTGACATACATTATAAGGGATAGTGATGTTGCTGACATTAGGAGAGCCATGACAAACCCTCACCCTACTATCCCTGTGTCCTGTGCAATAAATGCATATCCCTGTAATAGCACTGATGAGATAGACAAGGGGTTGTATTGCAGTCCTGGTCAGTGTGTGATTGCGGGTGTATCAGAGCATTATCATTGGTTTAAGTGAGTGAAATATCCAGTGTGGGGTGTGGGTGGTGGGTATACTGTCTTTACATCATGGCACCCCCAGTACATGTCCCAAGGTCCACTGTATGAGGACCACTGTCACCATCAACCATACAGGTAACTGATTACACTATCCAGCCCAATGATGCATGTGCTGTGTGCAAAATATCTGTAACAGAATGGACTCACTGACAAGGTAGTAAGCACTGATAAACCCAGGTCTCTCAGATGTGTCTATGACTGTTGTGTTTGTCAACCTGTATATGACAGTATGTCATATTATGTATTGTTCATTAACACCCAATACATCTTCCATTACCATACTGTACAAGGCCTGGTGATGTTCCTCACTTAAGAAACTCGGGACACACCTCATCTAAAAGCTGTGTGTTGTGTGCAATTAGGGCCAAACACATTAGTAGTAATAAGTACCTAGGTAGGGGTTCTACTCTCAGTGTTGCCAAGTAAGTGTGTGTGTATGTGAAGGGATCTACTTCAGTTTGCAGAAAATACATGTTCCAGGAGGTCATCTGTCCGAGGACTGACTGGCAAATGCTAACATTTCAAAGGAATCATCTTTTGGAAATTCATTCCATCAAAACTAGTAATAGATGTGTAAATGCCCTCTTCCCCACTGTACAGTTGTACAGCGATACCGGAATTGGTATATATAGTTGGGTGTGGATGTTGTGGGCACAGCCACTCTCATTAGGGTTATTGTTGTGTGTATCCCCCCCGCTTAGTCTCCTGTAATACTGTACAGTTTATGTTAACAGGTTAAGTAGTTGTCAATCACACTATGTGTGGTTCTATGCCACCCCACACCCTCCAAAGTGGAGGGCTGTGCCACCCACACCAGCACACCTATGTTTACCAACTCCAGGATTGCACTACAGGATTGTACAAACCCTTATTGACATGCCAACCTCTTCCCTGATGTGCAATGAGGCCACAATACTGCATATGGTAACATTACACACACCTGATATGTGGCATATGACCTGTGCAGTCAAATGCAGTTTCAAACAAATGTGTTAGTTGTGCAGATGCTGATTGAGATGCATACAATATGTGGGTTGCATAAGTGTGCACACCCTTAACACAATGGTTTGTTGCAGCAACTAAGTGAACTACAGCAGTCACTATTCCTGAAAGGGGTATACTAGCATGGCCCATCTTCACTTGCCATTATTTGGTTACTCCGCCCTACAAATGTCCCCCAACTCTGCTAGATTGCAAGGTCAGCTCATGTGCATAGCCCTTGGAGGTCACACAGAGCCTTCACTGTTGCTGTGGAGTCAGGGCTATGTCTGGCACAATTCATGACCTTGACTGTGTTCAGATACAGCCATTCTTAGCGAGCTTTGGATGTATGCTTCAGTTCACTGTTGTGTTTCAGGATGACACCCCTCCCCATTCTCAGCCTTTTTGCAGGTACTTGACAACTATGTGCCACACGAGTGTCATTTTGCAGTGTTCGAAATTCAGAACACCAAGTCTACCGACCTAATTCCTGCTAATGAACAGCAAACCTAAAGGTGTACACTGGCACCAGCAAGGTACAGATGGGGATGGTGGGCCTGATGTGAAGTGAGGTGTTGCTTGTGCACCACATGTATCTTTATTAATACTATCTGTAGGTTTCAGCCCTGGTCTCGGTACACCATTACACATTGCAACACATGCCTTTGGGAGACTTGATGTTATGCATATGGTACCTGTAGAGAGCCCTGGATGATGTTTCCCCATGGAACAACTCTTTCATCTGATTACCCTAACCCATAGGCCACACTTATGCAGAGTCCAGGCGATTGATGACACAGGTACTGCACAGGCAGTACTTGCTAGACATTCCTGCAAGTCCCTCACTGTTGCTGCATGTTTCTGGGCAGCCTCCATGACCAGTATGCAACATGTGTTGTCATCTGTCTTGGATGGGCATCTGTTTATTTTCTACATTAATGTTGTCCCATACTTCATAGTCACATACATGACTGTCTGCACTGTTTGCCATGGTATATGCAATGGTGAGGTAAGGCTACGTCTCCCACTCCTGAGTGCTACCTTTTTCAATATGGGATCCATTCCATGGTTTGTAAGATGCGTGCAAGCCACGGCTGCCTCTGTTGCAGGTGAGTGGGCAAATGTCATGGACATACTCCTTGGACAGCAGACCATTACTTGTTGTGACATTGAGGCCCTGTACTTGATAGAAGGTGCATACTCAAAAAGAGTGAATGCTGTCAGTACCTCAAAAGCTGCTTCCCCAATATGTTATTTGGAGTGTGTGCACACATATGCTACCAGTGTTTGTTAAGGTATGTATTCCCCATATTTGTTGTCCTAACATAGGATTCCATATTACACATTCATTGCTCATGTTAGGCTCACATTACAGGTTGTAAAAGGTGAGGAATGTGGTATTGTGATATGCCGTTGTGTAGATCTGTAACAGTTGCTGTTGTAGTAGTGGTGTATACACTGTTGTAGCCACTGTATAAGGGTGATGTTTCAGACATGTCCCTACTGTAGGACATTTGTCCCTCCATTACGTTCATCTCTGTCCACACATCTTGCACTGACAGGTTGTTAGGTATACTGAAGGACTCTTACCCTTCAGATATGCGATCATGGTGACCACTGTGATACAGTGCAGTTAACAGCAACAATAAGTGAACATGTACAGCATGCATTATGGGTAGGTGTGTTAAATGTGTGCATAGCAAATACCATGGCAATAACAAGGCCGGTGTATTGACAAACCTGAACAAAAAAAAACTCCATACTCACCAGCTACAGGCTGCTGCCCCGGTGGTATACCAGAGGGACTTGCATAGTTGTGTGAGAGATGTAATGTCAGTAGCCACACCTGTGGCATTGGTATAGGGTGGGAACAGCATTTCAGTACATCAAAGTACAAATCCACAGTACTAGAGATTATGCACATCTTTTCATTACTACACTGCAGCAACAGACTATGTTATCTGACATATGCATGAACATACTTTACAGATGAAGATGGATAAGCAACAGTGGTCTACTAATGTGCCCGGGGGACTTACCTGCATGCTGCTTGTCCATTGTGTGGGTAGCACCTACCTCCGCAATGCTATTGTCAGGTTCGTGGCTTGGCTGGTGGGTCGGGTGCCCCAAGGCTGGCGAGGAGCTCCTCAGCATGTGTCAGTGGGGGCTGGATGGCATGACCCCCACCTGTGGCTAGCTGGTCCCTCCTAACTGCAGCAACACGCTGATGGGTGTGGCGGATGAGATCATTGCAACAATGTTGCACCTGTTCATAACTGTGGTTATGCAAGCCGACATAGTTTACCCTGTGGATGAGCTCATTCCACAGGGCAGTCCTCTCCTGCAGATCATGGGTCGTACACCCAATCAAGGTTCTGTGGTGATGCACAAGGTAGTTTATTATTATTTAATTCTCATGTGGAGTATAAGCAGGGAGATGCTCCTGGGACATGGTACCTGGAAGACATAGACAGGAAAAAAGGTCTGAACACCTCATACTGCAAGGATATAATAGTTGTTAATTGACATCTCTCTCACCCCCACCATATCTGCAACAATAATCTGAACACACA